>NW_010115194.1:0-13088 GCF_000699245.1 Pterocles gutturalis | reverse complement strand
TGTCATTCACTGACAAAACCAAATACACATGATGCATAAAAGCAGACAGATTAACTCTTGTAGTAGGTGGCAGTGCTCATCCTCCTATCCTCTTTGATTTTTGCACCATACTGTTCTGGAAAACAGGACCACATGAGGAACTGTTACTGTATCCTACTTATCCTGGCCCTTGAAGAGGTAAAGGAATTTATCTCCCACTCTATTTGATGAAAAGGCAGAATGAGTCTGGAGAGCTTTACTATATTTAACTATGTAAACTTTCTAGATAAGACGCATTTGTACTTAGTTCCCATCTGCTGAAGCAATGACCATTTTCTTTTATCACCAGTCATCAGTTGTTACGAAAGTGAGATGCACAGGGTGTTCCCACAAAGGCCCTGTCTTTGTTCTTAATTATTTCCCTTTATAGCCTGAAGAAGCTTTTTCCTCTACAATCCCCAAATCAGTTCAGAACTGGATTTTCATTTCCACACAGCAAAATGTGTTTGCAGTACTCTACCCCCTCGTCAATCCCTGTTCTATTTCCTGTTGTCCCCATAGGAAGTGGGAGACAGCAGCTTGAAATTAAGATTCTTAAATGACAGTATATAAAATGGATTAACTAGGTGTGATCTGCATCAAAATGAGTCATTCATAATTATCCCAGTGAAATTCTCCTTGCAGTAGCATCTAGAAGGCTGTTACATAAACACACTTTGCAGCTCTCAAGTGAAGTTACCACAGTACGTTAATCAGCCCACATGGTATGTTGCTTCAGGTTTTCCCAGATCCAACTATACTACAGATTCCACTATTACTGCTGCAAATGAGGTAAATTAGGGTTCCCAGTTGATCTAATGTTCACTGGATTGCTGCATACCATTCAGGCTCTTCATAAATGCTATTGCCTAGCCCAAGCGATGGGGAAATGGGATTGACTTCTAGCCACTGAAATCAACACACTTTCCTATGGTTGAAAAACATTTTTTTACCTTGGTGTCCAGATGATGATTGCTCTTGCTTTGCTCGCAAGCCTCGACAGTGGAGCCAAAGGATCACAGTTAGCACGATGACAAAACAACCCACAAGGAGAACTGGCACAACAATCACTTCAGTCTGATATTCACGTACAACTATCATCAGAAAAAGAAAGTGGGAAATCAAGGAATAAGCAGCACTGCCTGATGCATGTGGGTTCTCTATAACAAAGTAGTAATAACCTATACCAGTAACTTTCAACTCCAAAAGCATGTGTATCTGTCCTTTACTCCTCAGAATAGCAACTGAACACTGTCAGTGCTGTCACCCTATTTTTCAAAGGCGCTGAGTACCTAAACTGCATGAAGCCACTGAGACTCCCGCATCTCAGGTCACTTATGTAGATGCCTTAATACGTAGGCTAGGAATTGTAGGCAAATGTATCATCTACAAGTGAAAGAGAGCAACTCCTGGCAGAGGGATAGCAGGGAGATGGGAAGGCTCGATATTAGGAGGGAGATGGGAAGGGCTTGATATTACTGTGCCATCACAAACACACGTGCAATTACAAGTTCAGCTCCTTCCACTAAAATTATAGGGAGCATTTTAAAGAAAACAGAGCGTGGTCACCTGGTTTGGATTTGGCCAGAAGACACTGTAATTAACAATGATGTTGCAGGTAACTAACTCCCTTAGATCTCTAGAGTTGGAGGTGGTGCATAGGGCAAGACCACATTTCAGTTCCCAAAAATTAGAGAAAGTCATGAAATCAAAATCTCACAAAACTGGTCCTTAGGGAAGCAGCAGGGGATCTTCAATGACTATATTATGTCTCATTTAAAGTAGAAATATTCTAAAATGGCTAAAATTGTGTGAGATGAATCCCACCACAAAGGCTGCATCACCTTAAAATTTTATATTCTGAGACACAATGCAGGGAAAGCTCAGTCAAATCCTTCTGTGTGGACTGGGATGCCAGCGGAGCAGTGGAAAGGACCTGGCCTGCCTTTTAGCAAAGCCGGCCTTCCTGCTCAGCATGTGAAAGCTTACTACATAACGGAATCTGTGAATCTTACCACATAGCTTGTCATTGCTGTTGCATTCCAGTAGCATGCGTGTGAATCGTTTTACATCCCCTGCCATGTTCAATTACAAGCAAGAGGGTCTCCGACCTTTGTCTTCTGCACAGATATGAAGAATATTAATGAAATTTATCAGGAGGAAGGATGATTTATGAAGCAACGAGTGAGCTGAATACGGAGCTTTCTACCCATTATGATCAGTGGTTGTGTGAAGAAGCAGCACTGGGACTTCTAGGCTTAGAGAATAATACAGGACATCCACTATCAAATTCTATGAATGGCAGAATGCATGACCAGAGATAATTTAAGATTAAGCTTGTTCTACAGTGCTTCACAAGCAATTGGGCAACCCTAGGCTTGAAGGCTGGCATATGTACAGAAATTAATGGTCATGAGCTTAATTATATTTAAAGAATACCTAACACAACCAATACAATTCTAGCTAACATGCTTCTTAGATGCCAGAATGGCTCAGCCTTTTATCTTCTGGTCCATAACAAATGAACAGATCAGCAGCATGCATACAAAATGTCTGTCATTCTTGATCACAGCCCCTGCCACAACTCGTACTACTGCTCCACAAAGGAGAAAAAAAAGTCTCGTCATTAGGACTCTCTGGTACTGACTCTGACACTGCCAGATCTATAACTAATCTGAAGCACAACATCTGGAACTACTATTTCTAAATTGCAAAAATCAATGTCATGATGAGCGATGACTAACAGAAAGGCAAGGCATGTACATTTAGCCACTGTTTCTTATAAACATTGACAAAAATTTAAGACTTAACAGCTTCACAAACAGTATAATCTAGAATGTTTTATAGGCATTGGGATTTTATCCTGTAAGTAGTTTACTTTCAGCTATGAATTCAAGACAATTAACCTCCCTGGCTGCCTGTACAATTTCTCTGTACTCGTCCCAGGCTACCTGTCCTTGCTTCCACCCTGTGTAGGCTTGCTTTTTGTATTTGAGATTGTCCAGGAGTTTCTTCTTTTTGTGTTTGAGGTCCAAGTCTGCATGTGTCCATGCAGGCCTCCTAGCATTTTTGTCTGACTTTCTGTTTGTTGGGATGCATCACTTCCGAGCCTGGAGGAGGTGGTCCTTGAATATTAACCAGCTTTCTTAGACCCCACTTCCCTCCAGGGCTTTGTCCCATGGCACTCTACTAAGCAAATCCCTGAAGAGACCAAAGTCTGCTCTTCTGAAGTTCACTGTGTGCCCTCCTCACTGCACTAAGGATCTTGAACTCCACCATTTCATGGTCACTGCAGCCCAGGCTGCCCTTGAGGTTCATGTTTCCTACCAGCCCTTCCCTGTTGGTAAGAACAAGGTCTAGCACAGCACCTCTTCTCATTGGCTTCTCTGTCACTTGGAGAAGGAAGTTATCGTCAATGCATTCAAGGAACCTCCTGGCTTGCTTATGCTGTGCTCTGTTGTCCCTCCAACAGATGTCAGGGTGGTTAAAGTCCCCTATGAGGACCAGGGCTTGTGAGTGTGAGGCTGCTCCTATCCGTCTATAGAGGGCCTCATCTACTTGGTCTTCCTGGTTGGGTGGCCTGTAGCAGACCCCCACTATAATGCCACCTGTCCCTGCCCTCCCTTTAATCCTGACCCATAGGCTCTCAGTCAGCTCCTCATCCATCCCCAGGTGGAGCTCCAGGCACTCCAGTTGGTCACTGACATAGAGGGTGACACACCCACCTTGTCTCCCCTGCCTGCCCTACCTAAAGAGCCTGTATCCTTCCATTCTAACGCTCTAGTCTGTAGAAGCCTTCCTACCATGTCAGTGATGCCAACAAGCCCTGCAGGCGTGCGCACCTCCCTAACTCCTCTTATTTATTCCCCATGCTACTGTGTTTCCATGGAGGCACTTAAATCGGGCTCCTGATGAAGCTGACTTACTGGTTGGAATTCCTTTGTGCTGCTCTGCAGGTGCTCTCCTGCTAACCTGTGATCCTTCTTTGGCTCTGGGCATCTATTGCTGGCACTGGCATCAAACTGGTCGGAGTGGGATGGACTGAGGTTCCCCTCCCCCAGCATCTTTACTTTAAAGCTCTCTTCACCAGGTTAGCAAGCCTATGACCGAAGATGCTCTTCCCCTTCTCTGACAGACAGACCCCATCAGCCCTCAGTAGACCAGGTTTCTCAAAGTGAGTTCCGTGGTCTAAGTAGCCGAACCCCTGGCTGTGGCACCAGTCCTGTAACTGTTGGCTCGCTAGATTTGACTGGCCCTGTCAAACCCCTTCCCTTTGACCGGGAGGATTGCTGAAAAATCTACCTGCACTCCGGAGTCCCTTACCACCTCTCCTAGGGCTCTGTAATCCTTCTTGCTATTCCTCAGACTGCTCCTGGCTATACCACTGGTACCCACATGAAACAAGAAATTGTACAGACTTTGTAAATACAGAGTTTTGCCAGTGAATATGTCGGACTTGGGAACTACCATCAGTTCCCATCATCAATGCAAATGTGAAAATTCCTGAGTACTGATTAGCTATGCTGTCTAAAGAAAATGCTTATTAAATTAATTAAATATGTTAAAAATAAAGGCTAAAATTCATTTGGATCTTCATTAGACCTTTTAAACTGTACTATGAGTTGATGTGGAAGTTAATGCAGTTATTTCTCCAGACTTTCTGGCCTGCATTAACTGCATACCACTTCATTATATAAATATTCTACAGGTGTTTTTCATGCACTAATTGTGAGGACAAACTGTAGTATGACTGCAGTCACGTGAAGAACAGCTAAGTAATTACTCACTTCAGCATACTGCCTGACTGACAAAAGACAAAATAAATCCTTTAACCATGATGCCTTCTATTTAAATTCTTACAATGGCAGAACCATACTCTCAAGCTTTTGCAGTCACCATTTCTGTAGTGCTTTTATTATTTTCCTCTTTTATATGACCTTTGAACATGGCCACCAGTCAAGGCTTAGGCAACCAACATGCACAAGCGCACTGCCCTGCCTGTGCAGCTGAAACAAAGAGGAGCTACCAGCGAATTGCAGGAATGAAAATGGCAGTGAAACCACAATGTGTGGGCTCAGGACAGCCAAGCAATTGTGGACATTGACTGTAAGAGAAGAGGGAGAAGAAAAGCACCATAGAAAAGCAAACAGCAAAAAAGATATTTCTTTCCCTGTAATGTCCACCATTCTACCAAAAGCAGTGTCCAAAACAAACAGAAAACAACTCCTACAGGTTTCAAGCCTAACACCTTTATGCCATAAGAACATATTTCTGCAAAAAGCTATGTATTTGCTATGCATATCCTGCCTCTTCTGACTTCAGGAGATTTAAGTGACTATTTCCAACAACCTGGCAGATCACGACATCTTTGCAACGTTTTCCTGGCCCATCAAATCATCTCACACCATAAGACACCTTTGGGCTATCAAGCAGCATCTCCAACTGTGTAGAATGGGAAATTCTGACCAGTCAACCCAGGTTATAACATATCAGAGCCACATCGCTTCTGTCCTGAACAAGGATTACTGATTATATCCTGCAGCTTGCTGTACTGGCTCTAATAATGTCTCAGCTTTGGTACTCTAACTCACTTGCAATAGCTGGTAGCCATAACATCCTATAAGAAAACAAAGTGTTTCAAAAAATCATGTACAGCGACTCAAGATTTTCTCTTGGTCCACAATTAGAAGCAGTATCTGAACATCAAACCTAGACTAACTGCTACTGAAGCATATCAAAGGAGTGAAAGAGAATTAGGCTGACCACTTCTGAAGACCTAGACCATAGAGAAAACAGCAGATGAATAGGTCCATGCTGTTGTTTGAGCAGGTGAATTACTGAGGGCAAACTTGGCTCCTTTTCAAGCGAGCAGAAAAGGAAGGAGGCAAAGTCAGCAGTTGCTACTGCATTGAGAAATATGAGTCAGGAGGACTCTGCACTGCTGTGGTTTTATGCTAACAAGATTAGTCCAAACCGGCACAGTATCAGTGGAGATATGCAAGTTCTCATGGTGCGGAGTTTTGCTTAAACTCAGATTGTCTCACAAAAATTAATTTATGTGTGCAGCGTGAGGAAGTTTGAGCATAGAAGTGTGAAACAGTACAGAAACCGAATGGTGACTAAGGCAAAAATATTTTTTTCTAATGAAGACACAGCCTACTATAATTTCTGAAAAAATAACATATATCTTGATCACAATCCCCCTAAATTAAGGCCACAAAAAGTTATTCCTCACAGGTAATCTGCAAAATAAATTTAAAATAATTTAAAAAAAGAGGAATACATTCACCTGAAGTCCTTAGTGAGCAGGGTGTTTGGAATACGAAAAGTCTAGAGGCCAGACTCTCAACAGCACACTCTTAACCTACGACTTCCTTTTGTGCAGTCAAAATCACATGCTACTTTTGAAAATGCTGGCTATTCTGTCTCTTTCTTACTAACTGACTTCTGATTTTGGTGGTAACTCCCAGTACTAACTTGTATCAAACCCTAGCACAAACTCAATACAGATATTCTGAAAAACTGTGACAGCAAATCTGTGACAGGACATAAGAAGAATGAAGGAGTTTTTCAAAGGAGGATGCATACATGTAGCTCATGGAAAAAACAGTTTGTGATAAAAATACTGCATGATATCACTGCTGCATAATGGCTTAAGAAATGGAACGTGAATCTGCTTTCATAAATGCACAGCCACAAGGAAACTGAGCTGAAGCTGCGTACAGAACTTTAGCTTCACAATTTCCCAACTTCTGGATGTTTCTTGGTGCATTTAACACAGACTTTGTTTATAATTTAATCAGTAGCTCATGCACACACACACAGATACATGCAAACAGATAAACACATGGAAAAATCTAGATATCTGCACCACTTTGGGTTAGAGTCAGCTTCCTAACAATCAAGCAACAGTGATGGAAGTCAAATGCTAATTAGTTCTGAATCCAGCCCTAGGCATGTATTACTAAACCAAACACTGACCATACCTATACACACATGCATAGCATCGCCCTGCATTGTTTCAGTGAACTGAGACTAATTTTATACTAAACTTATTTCCTTTGTTATTTTCTTCCTGTTTAAAATGTGCCTAGAAGTTATCCAGTTTAAATCAACCTGCGTGTAGAGGACATATTTCTTTTTTTTTTCTCAACCCCCCATACCATTATGATCATAGAAATTTATTACTATAAGTAACTTCACTACAAGCAGTAAGTACATGCACAGATGCATATACATACATACACAGACACATAGACTTTATGGTACAGCTATAACCTAGTTCAGGTCACATTTATGTTAACAAAAGTTTTTTTAAAAAAAAATAAATATTTATTAGCTAATATTCCAGAAGTGTTTTCTCTCACCTGAATTACACCACTTCTCTTGCCCTGCGGTAGTCTTTTCCTGAAGCTCACCTGCTGCCGGTTCCCCGTTTGTCTGAGGCCACTCCTGACAACGCTGATGGTTACCTTGTATGGTTGTAATTCTTCTGACTAAGCTCCTCCTCAGTGATTTTCCTATCCCAGACCTGCCCAGCTTCAATTCCTTATTCCTCAAGGTCTTCTCGGCTGTTTCACCAGGGAGATTGTGTGATTGTATGTCCAACACAGGAGCTGACAGTAGGCACACACTTGTAAAACGGGTCTGCCTGGCTTCCATGCACCAGCTGCTCACCTGCAGATGACAGAGACAAGCAAATAAAAGAGTCCATGGGTGGGGACCAGGAGTGTAATTTGAAAAGCAGGCAAATAGATCAAGAGGGATAGGCTAACGTAACAAAGAGAAATAAAATACTTCAGATTACAGGTTCACGTTTAGACAAAATGGGTTCTTGGAACAAAAAAATCTGTACAAAACCCCTAAGACTCCAGATGCTGAAAAGGCTTTCTATCAGAAACATAATCTGCAAATGCAGAAAGAGAGAAAAGATTAATAATGCCCAAACATGTTACAAAGACAGCAGCAATGCAGGCTTTTTTCACAATCTGCCTTGCTCTTCTGTATCGCTCCTGCTCAGGCTGTCCATGGATTCTGCCAGCATTTTCCAGCCCTGCCATCAGCTCTCCCCACCCTTTCTTCCCACCAGTCCAGCCAGGAGATCCCACACAGCCCTGGCAATGACCCTCAGTTACAAACCCCCTTCAAAATCTGTTTTGAGCTCCCCAGCCAGACCGTATAATATTCTTGAACTTGCCCTGTGACCTTTTTCTGATACAATGCCCTTGGGGTCACCGTTGTGCTCTGCTTGTGCCCTCAGTCCTCAGCAGCTGTGCAGCGTAATCTTCATTGCACCTCAGTTCCTCAGCATTTTGGGTGAGGACTTCATTCCCACCCAACTCGTGTACGCTAGTCCCAGCTGTTGGCCTGCTGGCTTCCTCTATTAGCTCAAAGATTGCCCTCTCCTACCACTGAAAAACCTTGTGTTAAGAGTTTCTGATTCCTGACTCCTGGTTATATAAGTCATACAAGTAAGATTATTTGCTTACCTAGTTCATACAAGTGGTACGAAGTTGTATTACAAGAGGAAACAACATGAGACCTATTGCTGAGACAAAGTTCATTTCGCAGTCAACAACACAACCAGGTTGCTTTGGGAAGATGCAGAAAGTGTTATGATCTGTGCCAACCACTTGAGCAAAACTTACCTACTATTAACACTTTGGTGCTGCATATACTATTTTGGTGTGGGAAAATTTTAGTCACAGTAGAAGCAATAGCTTTAGATACTGAAACACAGTAGTTAATTTATCCATAAGAGAGACTGCATATCAATATATGTGTACACCAGTACATACCAAGCTTCTCTCTAGGATTATTCTTCCACCTGGCATTTACTGTCCATGTGTGCAAAATGGTGAAAACCAGAAGTGGTTTTCTTCATTGAGTGATCTCTCTACAGAGACTGGCAGAAGTGGGCAAAATAATATTAGTGAAATAGCTCTGTGACGTGGACTTTCATCCCCTGAGAAATCAGGACAGATATCTTCTAGAATAAAAATCTTGAATTAGAAAAATCATGACAGCTGCAGAGTGTGGGCTCAGACTCTGGCTTCAGCTTTCCTCTTATTCTGGTACTAACTTGCGTTGATTCTCAGCAGTATTTTCTCCATGAAGGAGCAGAGGATCTGCCCTATACCCCACTCCCCATTAAAAAGTGGCTAAAATGCAAAGGACAGTTCCTCATTTAAATGAGTTCTTTACTGAAATGTGTTACTTTCCACAGGCACCTTCCCTAAGGGTGGCTGGGAGAACCTATTCAGATTCCTGTTTAAAAATGCGGTAATTGGCAATATTCCTCCTTTCCACACTTCTTTCACAGTTTCTACAGCCCTCAACTGTAGAAGAAAGAGTGGGAAAGGCAAAGAGTTAATATTCAAGGTATGCATATGCAAAAGCAGCAACTGCTGCTGCTTTTAGTTTCCCCAATCTTTCTGCTGTTATCCCAGTCAGACTGGTTGGAGAAGATATTTTAATGGTTCAAGCCTCAGACTACATCCTCACTGACCCATAAGCCCTTCTTCCTGTTTAGTTAAGGGACAGCAGTCATTATTGTCACATTTTGTCCTGTGAAAAACAAACTTCTGCTTTAAGTCTTGTTTCGTGTGCACGTGTCCACAAAGAAAACACTGCCTGTTTAAATGCCTCCATCTTTCTCTCTGATTTTTCCTAAAGCAAGTATGATTAGGCACATTGAAAGGCAGCAGACTGGCAGTCTTATTAGTAAAAACATCCTCTTTATCTCCAAGACTATAGCACACCTAGCAACCATCCAAACCACACACAGGCTGCTCCATAGCCTCAAGATGTGCTTCTGAGACTACGCAGCAATTCAGCTTCTGGGACTGTTAACAAGGGTGCTAATTTTGCAGTTCCACTTCCAGAAGGTAAGCATACTCCAAGAAACTGCAGCTGGACCAGAAAAAGCAAGCTTCAGAGGAAAGGATCCCTTTCGTAGATGTCATTCACTTTTTCTGCAGTAATTTAGAGGTGGTAAGGTCTCTGACTTACTTTCGCATCCTAATGCAAGATTTAAAACTGTGGCTTATAGCTGACAGACTGTAACTGATATTTTGGTCAGCCTAAGCCAACAGAGGTTGAAAGGCTCAGTACCTGTTCTTTTGGTTTTGCTAGCCAGCTATGTATCCCCAAATGGGGTAAGAATTAGAACAGATGATCTAGAAGTGAAAGAAAAATTCCCATCATTATCCCAAGTCTCTCTTCTGCCCCATGAGGTTTGCTTCTCAAGATGGCAGGTCTTCTGACTTGAGAACAATTAATTTGCCTATTTAATATTTTGATTTTTCTTGAAAATGGTAGTCCTAGTGGTATTTTCAGTTCATCCCTGCAGTTTTTGTTATTTAAAATTTCCAAAGGAAAAAAGGCTAAGAGGGGGTAGCATTATATGAAAAGAAATGTTTAAAAAGAGCTGACTGAAGGATTATGGATCAATCTTCTTCAGACAGTTGAAGGTCCAGTAATTTGCTAGCACTTCATCTCTTCAGGGTTAGGCACATCTAACAGTCTTTTTCCCCCACTTTCCTGCCAAATTAGACCATATCATTCCCACCTCTTTTCTTAAATCCCAATGGAAGTTTCATTTGCACAGTTCCTCCCTTCCCAAACCAGATGCTCAGGAAAGATCCTGAAGGTTGGTTAGGTGCTGTAAGTGGGATACAGTACAGTTTTCCTGTTTGGTTTCTTTGGCAGATTTTCCAGGCCCAGAAGCTGGGATTCATTCAACATGGCTTAAAAACCAAGTTAAGGGCATAGTTGCCTTATGTTCTCTGTATAGTTAATACAAGGTCATACGAACTTCTGCAAAGCAGTTAAAAAAATACTAAAATCCTCTCTCCCTACACTGATGTCACAGGTATAAAGGGTAACCTAGCTCCTGGTTCACATGTCTTAGTCAAATGTCAGATGTTAGATGCCACACATTTGGGCTATATTCCATTATCTTTTTCTTCTTCAAAGAATTACCTTCCCTGAGCAGGAGCTCTTTGGGCTCCCAAAAGCAGTACTTATCTGCAGCATAACTTGGTAGCTTGGCCATAGCTTCTCCCAGACCGCCAGGCCTGAAAGATGAACTGTTAAACTGCAAGTTAGGTGCAGCACGTATCACGTGCATTCAGTCCTGCTCTGTCTAGTTCCCAAGTGCTTTTGTCCTGCACAGCCAACATCCTGAGCACAATATAGCTGCATATTCCTCTGTTACTTTTACCTTTTCAGTTTCTTATGTTCTTTTTGTTAAATTTTCCTTTTAACTTCCTGCTCTTTGCCACCACATTTTTACACTGTTCACATTTCCCAGTGAAAACCCAACAGCTCCTCTTGGTAAAACCTAGAAGCTGGTGAACAGAGCTATAGTGACCTACACCCAGTCTCAGTATGGAATAAATTGTGAGGCTTCACACAAAAAGCAGCAGAGAATCTAGCTATTTCCTGGAAAGGATGCCCATAGAGACCTTAGAAGAACTAGAAAGTATGTATCACCATGAGCTGTAACACTGTTACATAAAAATACATTTAAGAACTATTTCACTTAATAATATAATTTTTACATCTGTAATTCACCCTCTAAGACATTGCTATGTCCTAACTATAGCAGAGAAGAATCACAAATAAACCAAGATATGTTGAAATAAAACATGTTCCTGTTTGCCAGTGTCGTGGAAATGGATTCTAGCACATTTATTATTATGGAATAGCAAGGTGGCTGCTTAGCTATCAGAATTACATGCATAAACACATGGTATTTGCTGCCCAAGCTTCATAGGCTAATAAAGCAGTATTAAAAAGCAACATCACTAGACCAAAAATCATCCTCCTAACCACATACACACACGTGTACAGCAAGGAGGCAGCATCTAGAAGACAGCTTAAAGGCACAGAATTTAGGAGCTGCGTTTACCTAAGTAGTGACTCTGCCACCTCAAACCAAGGGTCCATCAGTCTAGTGCTATGCCTCAGACAGCTGGCAGTGAGAGTGCCTAGGGAAACGAAAGACCATAACATAAACCGATACTTCCCTTAACACCTTCCCCAGCCTCCAGCAGCCTGTGGTTCAAGGATTTACTTAGACAAATATAACTTTTTCTTTCATACACCATAAATAATTTTGCTCAATTGCTTTTGAACACCTGTAAAACTTCAGCAACACAATGCTGTGTGATAAATTCTGCAGCATTTATATAACTTGGGTGAATAAACACTTTGTTTTGAAGACGGATTGCCATCTTCAAACCAACTACTCACTTGGCAGTGAAATGAGTGGTGATAGCAAGAGATGAGTAAGTTTCATGCATGATGAGAATACTAATACACTCAATCATTTAAAAACAGGACTAAGTTTGTGTTTGTGTGCATGAAAAAGGAGAACAAGAGACAGCTCAATCTGTTTAAGGTTTGGATATTGATCTGGAAAGGGACATGATTTGGGACGAGAGCAACTCAGAGAAGTTACTTGATTCTCACCCTGCTATATATCAGATGATTCATAGTATCAAAAAACTTTTGACAAACTTGGAGTCTTGTTGCTCAGTTACCAGAAAATTTCTGACCCTTCTTTGCCTACTCCTGCAAACACCTTCTCTGATTTTTTTTTTTTTTTTTTTTTAATGAAGACAAAGATCAGAGAACCACAGCACAGTTTGGGTTGGAAGGGACCTTCAAAGATCACCTGGTTTTTGAACTAATCCCTGCCATGGGCAGGGACACCTCCCACTAGCCCAGGTTGCTCAAAGCCTCATCCAGCCTGGCCTTGAACCCCTCCAGGGATGGGGCATCCACAGCTTCCCTGGGCAACCTGGGCCACTGCCTCACCACCCTCATTGTGAAAAATTTCTTCCTTATATCCAACCTAAACCTAGTCTCTTCTAGTTTAAAGCTGTCCCCCCTTGTCCTGTCACCACAGGCCCTGGTCTGAAGCCTGTCTCCATCACGCAGGCGGGGAGATGGACACCTACAAAAAAAAAACTGCACAAGCACCATCCAACTTTTGTGATCCAGACATAACTTTCGGACGACTTTCAGGCCAATTCCCGAAACGAGAGGCCACCCGGTGCCGG
>NW_010115193.1:485-1633 GCF_000699245.1 Pterocles gutturalis | reverse complement strand
CAAATAAACCTCATTGGAACCCCAAAAAACTATTTGGAACCCAAAAAAACTACAAATAAACCTCATTGGAACCCCAAAAAACTATTTGGAACCCAAAAAAACTATGGGACCCCAAAAAAAGTCTTTGGAACACCAAAAAATAATGGGAACCCCAAAAAAACTCTTGGGACCCCACAAAATCTCATGGGAACCCCAAAAAATCTCATGGGAACCCCAAAATTTTCATGGAATCTCAAAAAAAGTCTTTGGAACCCAAAAATCTCATGGGAACCCAAAGAATCTCTTGGAACCCCAAAAAACTCATGGGAACCCAAAAAAATTGATGGGAACACCAAAAAACTCATGGGAACCCAAAAAAAGTCTTTGGAACCCAAAAATCTCATGGGAACCCAAAGAATCTCTTGGAACCTCAAAAAAAGTTGGTGGAACCCAAAAAAAACCTCATGGGAACCCAAAAAAAATGATGGGAACCCCAAAAAAGTCATGGGAACCCAAAAAAAGTCTTTGGAACCCAAAAAATCTCATGGGAACCCAAAGAATCTCTTGGAACCTCAAAAAAAGTTGGTGGAACCCAAAAAAAACCTCATGGGAACCCAAAAAAAATGATGGGAACCCCAAAAAAGTCATGGGAACCCAAAAAAAGTCTTTGGAACCCAAAAAATCTCATGGGAACCCAAAGAATCTCTTGGAACCTCAAAAAAAGTTGGTGGAACCCAAAAAAAACCTCATGGGAACCCAAAAAAAATGATGGGAACCCCAAAAAAGTCATGGGAACCCAAAAAAAGTCTTTGGAACCCAAAAAATCTCATGGGAACCCAAAGAACCTCTTGGAACCTCAAAAATTTGGTGAAACCCAAAAAAACCTCATGGGAACCCCCCCAAAAAATCATGGAACCTCAAAAAACTCTTTGGAACCCCAAAAGATGATTGATGGGAACCCTAAAAAAATCTTTGGAACATAAAAAATGTCTTTGGAACCCCCGGAAAAAACTCTTGGGGTTCCTCAAGACCTTCTGGGACACCCCAAAACTTCCTGGGACACCCCAAAAACCTGCTGACATCCCAAAAACTCCCGAGACACCCCAAAAAAACTCCTGAGACCCCAAAAAACCTCCTGAGACACCCCAAAAACCTCCTGGAACCCCCAA
>NW_010115193.1:0-430 GCF_000699245.1 Pterocles gutturalis | reverse complement strand
CCTCCTGGACCCCCCAAAACCCCCGAGACCCCCCAAAAAATCTCCTGAGACACCCCAAAACTTCCTGGGACACCCCAAAACCCCCTGAGACACCCCAAAAAATCTCCTGAGACACCCCAAAACCTCCTGGGACACCCCAAAACCCCCTGAGACACCCCAAAACCTCTTGGGACACCCCAAAAAACCTCCTGGAACCCCCAAAACCCCTGAGACCCCCCAAAAAATCTCCTGAGACACCCCAAAACCTCTTGGGACACCCCAAAATCCCCTGGGACACTCCAAAAACCTCCTGGGACACCCCAAAAAACCTTCTGACACCCCAAAACCTCCTGGAACCCCCAAAACCTCCTGAGACCCCAAAAAAATCTCCTGAGACACCCCAAAAACTTCTGAGACCCCCCAAAATCCCCTGAGACACCCCAAAACCTCT
>NW_010115192.1:16653-66080 GCF_000699245.1 Pterocles gutturalis | reverse complement strand
AAAAAAAAAAAGAGAACCTCACAAATTCTCTTACCTGATAAGCATGAGGGAGAGGCGTGCTCTGTTATCATCTACCACTCGAGACAGTGGTATAGATAGACAGATAAATTCATGTATACAGAGTGTAGATAATTTCAAGATAAAATATTAATTAATAAGGGATGGATAAGTAGCATCAGGTAATTTTCAGGCTCATCTCACTCACAGGAAATCATCTTGCTCTGTACCAGTAAGATATCTCCCAAACTACCCCATGTCCTCTTGAAAAGGGTTGATGTCAGACTTTTACCTTCAGGTTTTCCTGCAAAGTTCTTCTAATAATTCTATTAGAATCTATTTTCCTTGATTCTCCTTTCCCCAGGCCTGTGGCTTAGGTGTCTGTGGCAGTCACCCTGTAACAGATTATAAATCAGAATATTGGAATGGGTTATGAAGGCCTGGAAACAGCTGCCTTGTGCCGGAGTGCCTGATGCGCTAGAAATAAATTGAGGACTTCATTGACTTTAGATGAATTATGCTGAACAGCCAAATACTGTAGGAATCACAGCTCCATCTAGAGCAGCTAAAACCTTTGGTTGCTGCTGGCTCACTGATTTCAAACCCTGAGAATGGATTTCTGACCTAGGCTGTCTGGGATTTTGAGCTACAATAAAAAACTCCTACAATTTCTAATACTAATGTTTTCTTTCTGCTCAAATTCAGGCAGCTTGTTTGGTTTCATGATGACATGCCCTTAAATGGAGTCCATGACAAAAACCTGTATTTATCTTCAGAAAATAATCAGTAAATATATTACCAATAGCTAGTGATGCATGCACATGTAAATTTCTCTTTGTAAGCCTGTATCAAATAGATTTAGGCAAACTTTTTTCCTGGGCATATGTATGATGATTTTTCATTTAGCAAGTTTGTCTTACATGTTCAGTCCCAATAGCACTAATTTTGAATGGTAGGAGCCTACTCATATCAGAAAATGATATTAGAGTTACAGATTTTCCAGTGGAGGGTAAGTAACAGAGGTAGCAGATAAAGAACATTAAATTACATGATAGCCTAATGGACATACAATGCATAACTTAAATTAAAAAAAAAAAAAAAAAGGTAGGATTTCTTAGCATTTTTATCATAGCAGTTTACAGGGCAGGTATCATTATATTAATTTCAAGTATGGGGAGGCTGGGGAAAGGGGGTAAAAAACAAGAGATGAGTAAAGAAACAAGGATGGGAGCTTAGTTTTCCCAGTTCCAAGTCTATGGTCTAGGAGAAAGTGTGTGGTTTAATTTATGCAGAGGCAATTTATGTAAGATATCTTTCATCCTGGCAGAGGATATTTCAAAGAATATCCTGATTTCTGGCAAAGCAGAATATTGAATAGGTGATCTGTGCTCAAATGAGATGTGTAATTCTCAAAAATGGTGGAGAGAAGTGAAAAGGGATTTTCTAGTGCTTAATGATCATGTTTTTGGAATTTCAAAAATGAGTTTTTGAATTATAGCAAGCCTTGTAATTTTCAAAGGTAATAGAAATAGAAAACCATGCATTTAGTCTGAAATGCCTCTTCAGATTTTGTGCATATATTGATATTTGGACATCTGCTAAAATGTTAATGTTGCATAATTCCTTAGAGGGAAATTGTTTCGTGTTAAAATGCTTATTTGTCTAAAAAATATTTACCAGGACTTTGGTTTTTTTGCTGTTTGCTCTTAAATTATTCAAAAAGCAAGTCAACAAAATCCCCTTTTAAATGCAAAGATAAGATTGAAGTTTTTATGACAAATTGTGGAGCAGAATAGCAAAATTATAGTTTTACACTCTATTCAGTGGCAGTTGATTTCTTTTTTAGCTCCATTTTAATACTTTCCTTATTTCACTCTCGTTTGTGGTAATGCTACATGTATCTATAGGCTTGTATAGAGTTACAGCTGAGACTTAGAAAAGAAAAATTATTTCCTTGTAATGGAATCTGGGGTTGATGTACCTTCATTTTTCACTAAAACAAACAAAGCCAGAAGAACTTTTGTTTCGTGGTGTTTATCTTCGTTAACCTGCAATAAAGCAGTCCCAAAGTGTTAGGGGACTAATTAACATCATTTTATGTAAATGTATTTCTCCAATTGTATAAATGACTTTTTCCAAAAGATTATAAAGGTAAAGACTTTCTATGAAATATATTTCCTGCCCTTGCCTAAAGTGCTCATGTTCTAGCCATGAGTACATTTTTCCATGTGACATCTGGCAATTATTTCTCTAGGGTTCAGCAAGAAGGGCTCCATTTTTGTGTATTAATATGAAATTAAGAAAGTGAGCCTGAAGCCACCCACGGAAATTCAGATTTTTTAGAGAGTGATATTCTGAAAAATCAAAAATGACACTTCACAGAACCAGCTGTTATGCTGATACAAGAAAAACAACATAGCTACTCCCTGCCTCAAGGGCTTTCTTACATGGCATGTTGTAGATGTATGTTCTGCCATCCTTCTATTCAAAATGTAGCCAAACCAATTGCGGGAGAATGTGGGCTCTGTATCTCGGTTTCTTTCTAATGAAAGAAACCTCCTTCCCTAGCCTCCTTCCCAGCAGCACTGATGCCTCTGGGCACATGGGGAGGGATCAGCAGAAGTGAGAGGAGGCTTGGGGCTTGTTTGAGGCGGCAGTGCTACCGTTGGTAACAGCAATGATCAACAGTTCTCTCTTTTACATCTCCATCTGGCCAGGATTTTGAAACATTTTGTCTTGAACCAAATGCCTGTGTTGGTCTGGCTGGGTCCCTGCTGGACACACTCACCGGTGGGAGTGCTGGCAGGGGGATGGAGCTCAGAAGCCCCTGGAAGCCTTGAGACATGGTGGTGGCCTCTTGTGCTTGCGCTTCAGCAGCCCCATGAGCTGCATGTTCCTTTACCAGACATGGTCCACGGGGTTGGGTTTGATCTGTAAAAGTCCTTTGCAGCTTGTGTCTCGGGTAGCGTGGAGGCAGTTTTGTCCTGGCAGTGGAGATGAGTTGGGGTGGGTGAGCACCCCATGGGCAGGTCTGTGCTGGGAGGGCTGGTGTCCTCCACATGCAGCCTGGGGTCCCCCACCAGCGCTCAGGCACCTCGGCCTTGCAGCTGCACTTTAAGTCCTCTCAGTTTTGCTGGCGACTTTTAAGCCTATGGGACAAGCAGAAGATGTTTGGTTTGAAAGCTCTTTCTGTTGGTGGTGGTGGGTTTTTGTTTGTGTAAATTTAGGATAAGACTTTCCCCTGGCATTGACATTCTTTGTCGGAAATCAAAGTTCACTCTACTAGTATGCATAGAAAAAAGGCTGAAAAAGTGGGATTGATTTCTTTATCATCCCCACATCTAGGACTGTAAGTGGATTTGTTGTTAGAACACTAGGACACAGGAGATCTTTCCTCATTTCTTGGCTGTGCCTTGGACTCGCTGAGGGACTCTGGGTGTTTGTAAAGTGAGTATACTGTTGCTTCTCGATAGAGTATGAGAAAAACAAAATCATTTTTCTGTTCTCAGTACTGTTATGGAGCAGCACAGGGAACTGTGAAAAAATTTATCATGAAGAGAAAATAGGATGTACTTTTTGCAACTAAAGGACATCATACAGAATTCCAAGTATGAAAGACACACATCAGGCTTTCTGGTCTGGATTCTGTGGTGAAACAGTGGTTTAAAAATACTGCTATTTATTTTCTGTGTCCATTGACCATAAGCAAAGTGTAAACTAAATGTTTATCTAACTTTAAGGGTTGTGTGTGAAATGCAGATTTGTCTCTTGGCTGATGTAGGGAGCCTGCTAAATAGGATGGTATCCATAAAAACTGTATGCCAAAATAGATTCTCTCTCCGACCTTTGCCAAGCCTCTAAGATGTATCTGGTGACATTTTGGAGGTCTAAATTGTAGCCTGAGTAAAGCTTGCCTGTGGTGCTTATGTTTAATCTAATTTGTGCAATATTAGCCATGAAATTGCAGATGCTTAGGCTCCCATGTATTTAGGCTGTATTTAGGTTTCTGTTTAACACTAATGTCCATATTTCTATTGTTATCCAAGCTAGTAGATCTAATGCTGGTGAGTGTATGGCTATCCTTAGTGCAGGTACTCTTTATGGATATGTAAGCAATGCATTAATACCTTTACATTTTGTTTCTTGATAGTCAGTGGAAGTAAGAGCATTCCCTGCCGTTACAGGTTATTCTGAGAATAGGTGTATGATCAGCCTATAGTATAATGGGGGTTGCAGAGGTACCTCAAATAGCTAGTTCAGTGTGAAAACTTCAGAATATATCCCTGTACGTGTTGTGCATCCCTGGAACTGGAAACAACTTTGATCTATCACATTTTTCTCTAAATATATTCACTCTAAATTTGCCTTACATAACAAGTTTTGTACTGCTGTCTTTTAGGACTTACTTTTTCTCATGTGTGACACAAATCAGAGTCTTAAAAACCTCAGTCAAAGCTAGCACCATTGGAAATTGTCTCTTTTCCTCTAATTCTTATCTTGCAGAAACTCAGCCTGAAGCTGCTTGTGTGCATTTTATTAGTTTGACCTGTGGCACCAAATGGTAGCCGTAATCAGAGAGAGAGAGATGTTGCCCTAACTACAATATTAATTGTAATGGTGGCTTTAGTTCTTTTCAATTTTACATCATTTAATGATGGCTTACTTCTCTTGTGACTGTAAAAAATGTTTAAGACTGCTTCCTCAGATGACATTTTTGCACTGTCCCCTCTGCAGAGATGACCCCATCCGAATCTGTCTTTCTGTGACTGTCTCTGATGGCTTTGGAATCTGTGCATACAGTCACAGTCACTGCCTTGTGCAATTGGAAGCTTGGCGTTAGTGAAACAGAGCAATGTCGTGGCCCCTCATTTTCCTTGAATGCCCTAGAAAACATGGAGTGAAAACACTAACAGGGGGTCACATGGAATGCCTTGCAAATAGCCCACTGGACCTGTGCAAAGGGATCTAGGGTATACGCAAGGACCTTGTACTAGCTTTTTTCATCCCTAATGCTGTATGACTGTCTTGCAAGTTTCCAAACATTTTATAACTTAAAATCAACTGTACTTAACTTACCATTTATTATTATCCGTGCATATTATGCTACACGTAAATATGTATGTGTGCATATATGTGTATATATACGTACATACAGAATATATGCTATAGTGTATAGCATATAGTGTATTTTACTCTTTATAGTGTACAAGATACTTTCATGACAAATGGTAATAACAGTTTCCAGCTTACACTGGCTTTTACACCAGTATAATTATAACTGAGAATCTCAGAGATTCGTTTAAAATAATCAATCATGCAAAATTCTATTCATTGTATTACAGTCAAATGGACTGTTTTGTTTTGCTCCTAGGGAGGCAAGATTCCTATCCGATGGACATCACCAGAAGCCATTGCATATCGGAAGTTCACATCAGCCAGTGATGCATGGAGCTATGGGATTGTTCTCTGGGAGGTGATGTCTTATGGAGAGAGACCATACTGGGAGATGTCCAACCAAGATGTGAGTATATTGTTGTCTGAGTTATGCTCTCAAATAAAGGATCAAGCTGTGAAAGGAAGCGAAGCATAATAAAACCAGGTGGCGCTGAGTTTTTGACACTGACATTGAGTAAGATGTATAAATTAAAATCTCCAAATCTCCCTGGTCACGTAAAAGTTCTAATGAGCTTCACAAAGAAGCAAATATCTTTTTAGCAGGGTATTTTCGACCTCTGAAGGAACATATTATAGAATTTTATCCTGCTGGTGGTTTTCTGTAGGATGATTCAAACAATTCCACTGCAATGAGGTCATTGCCTTTTACATTCCTTAGCTTATTGTTAGAAAATCCTCCTAAATTTCTGTTAATCCCTTTTGGTTCCACTTGTATAATATTCCATAGAAGGTTTCTGTAAACTTCAAATTCACAGAACAAATTGCTCTTGGAGCTTGTAAGGAAGAGAAGCAAAACATGTCTACTAAGCTTTTAATGATACCAAAATACTTCTGGAAGTAATCAATGGATAAAATAGAGAAGTGATCTGATTACAAGACTTCCAGTACAGGCTTCTTTGCAGCATTGGTAAACTATTGAAGCTTGCAATCCAAATGATTAATGGAGCTCTCCCAGGTTTTTTTTGTAAGAAGCATTTCCCCAAATAAGATTTTTATTATATCTGGTTTTGGGTTCTTTTCATGTTGTCTTATTAATCCTAGATTTATTCCACAGGAGTTACTTATGAATCAAATTTTCTGAAGTGCAGGTACTAACACAAATAGATTTTCCAAGGGATTGGTATAGATCGTTGCTCAGTAACATAGTTGTAGTCAGACATTCTCTACTGGTTTGTGTTAAACAAGGAAAAAGGAAGAAAACTTCCTCTCAAATGAGTACCTCTAGACCACAAGTCTCAGCAGAAAACTGTGTATTTTTTAATTAGTCATGAATATTTTTTCTATTGTTTGTGGAGATTAATGAATTGTGTTACGGAGACTGATAGACTGTGGAATGCCTTTAATAATATCGCATTAAAATCAGAAACAGAAGGATTAACCTATTTATGTGCCTCTGCCTCATGACTGCTTAAACCATGGACTGTTTTCCTGTCCCAGCTCTGACTCAGAATAGTTTTTCCTGCTTTTGAATTAACTGATCCAGATGAAAAGCAAAGGTTAACAGAATATGGATTTATCATTTTCTACTTCAGATACATTGGTTTTTTATTCATGGTGCAATAGATACCGTAGGACTCATCAAGAGACGTTACACTCTAGTGAAAAGGTTATATTAAAAAGCTTCGTAACAGTGTGAATTCTGGGCACCCTTTTTGTCAATCTAGACAGATGATGCACAATCTAGACAAATTTTGTCAATCTAGACAAATGATAAAAGGATTGGGCCTGCACTGCCTAGTAGGAAGTTTACAGTGATCCTCATGGTAAGTTTTAAAAACATTTTCCAGCCCTGTGAAATCAGTTACAATCATGTTTGTCCAGGAGATCTCCTATCGGTTCAGGATATCCTGTGAGAGGGTAGGCTGGCTTTCTGCCAAGTGCAGTGTTCACTGGAGAGTGTGAAAATTGTGTGTGGCCAAGGGTGATCAGATGAGAGCTACTCAAGAACTTTTGAAGTTTGGTATAGTTAAGTGAGCACTTTACTAACTGTAGCTTTTGTTTATGGATTTAATTCAATCAAGTGAAAGTTTTAGAGATCCTCTCACCTTCCTCAAAGTCACATACTGTATCTTAACTCCCCTTTCTGTATGCCTAATTTACTGCCTGGTTTACTTTGCAGATAAACTAGAGGCATTCCCCGGCAAGACAATTAGTGAATAAACACATTTGTTTAAACACAGAGTGTCCATGTTAATGGGGTTCACAGAACTGATAAAAATGAGTCAATTTAAGTGCCTTTAAGTTTTCAAAAACTTTTATCCTTGTGCAGGTGATTAAGGCTGTTGATGAAGGGTACCGCTTGCCGCCTCCTATGGACTGCCCAGCTGCCTTGTATCAGCTGATGCTGGACTGTTGGCAGAAAGACAGAAACAACAGACCCAAGTTTGAGCAGATTGTCAGCATCCTGGATAAACTGATCCGTAATCCCAGCAGTCTGAAAATAATCACCAACGCAGCAGCAAGGTGACATATTAGATCTTACATTGCACGTGAATAAATGTCTTTGATTTCTTCACCTTCCATAATTAGAATTTGTTTACTTGTTTCTTCAACTTTTAACTGTAGCTGTTTGCCATCTTGAAGGCTAGACAAAGCTTCCTGACTATCCCTTCAGGAGAAGGATTTAATATTATTATTATTTTATTATTGCTGTTATTTTTATTAATGCTTTCCTATTATTTATTAAAATTGTAAAAAGCTGTTATGCTAGGGTTATGAAACCCATTGTAAGATTGAGCAGAGGTTTGTGAGAAAAACATAGGTGGCAGATTTGGCCATCGTGTGATCTTCCTTTTTCTTCTGACCTTATGTGATGTTTTAAGTGCTCAGTGTTTCATAGGTTACAGCTAGCCATGTTCCTAAGTATCTTTCTGAATTGGGTCCAAACACATATCCTGCACTCATGCTCTGCTCTGACAAATCACCTTAACCTGAATCATATGAATCATCTTTTTGTTTTCAGTAGGACTCACAAACTTAAAAATGCACTTCTGTTCCCCATTAGATCAGTGTCTTAACTAGGAATTCATTTCCAACCCATGCAATATTCCTAATTGCATTAAAAACATTCATTTATAATGCCAGTTATTCAACACGCTCTGGAACATCGCTATCATGAGATAAGAATTATCTCACTGTGAGAGAGTAACTGAAGAGTGTGTTGACACCTAAGGACATAATGAGGATGTGGTGAAATAAGAGCTTTGGTTAAGTAGGGTTTAAGTGAACTGGTTTATATAATGCACAAAATGTCATATTCTTACTGAAGTGATCTGAAAAGATGTAAAATTACTTTTAGCATGAATGCTAGTGCAAAATCCTCTGTCTGCAAAGCAGGCAGAGTCAGGGAGAATTGCACTCTGCTGCTTCAGACCCAGGTCTTGGAGGGTGTTTCAGTGGATGAGAGAACAGTGTGATATTAGGAAAGCTTCAAAAAGGAACACAGCAAAACAGTCCTCTCAGACCTGTACTTCTAATGCAGCACGCTTCTCGCCATGGCAATGGAATGGGAAGGTGCAGAAGGCAAATGGAGCAAAGGCGGGGGAAGAACCGTGTTGATACTGCAGCCTGCTGTGCAGGTGACATGGACCTTACTTCCTTTTTCCTGGCCCCTGGCATTGTGTTGCATCCTGAGCTAAAGGGTGGCCATCCTAATTACCTCCTACTGATGCACCAGAGACATGAAAAAAGAAAGCAGAGATGGAAGGAGGAAGGCAGCCATAGTAATGCGCTTTACTTTTAAAAACATATAATGAGAGAATTACTGCTTGCCAGTAAATATGTTTCAATAATTTAATTGGTGAGCATTTAACACATAGCAAACCAGCCTGCTTACCAAAGCAATTATTTCTGTTACCTGGCCAGTAACAGAAAGCAAAAACAACCCGCCAAAATTGTTCAAAAAAACCCCAGACTGTTTAAACACTATCTTTGCAGTCAATCACATTTCTTCTCAACCACATTTCTTCTAAACATCTTGCACAGCTATTTGGCAAATGATTGCTGCAAATAATTATTTTGTAGCGCTATAATGCAGAAAATGGAAGCAAAATGTTCCCTGTTTACTGTCCTTCCAATTAGGGAGTAGAACTGCAGCAGAGCTGAAAACAATGTTGACCCATCATTTCCAGTTTACCTGGTCTTAGCCAGTAAAAGCTGAAATCCTCTAATGGAGACCAAATTCAGTCTGAGTACTGCTGGCACCTGCTGGGTTCTGCACAGGAGCTCCACGGGGCCGTATTGTTCTCTTGTGTCTCTCTCTTGCTCTCTTTGCTCATATTTTATTGTATGCTTTACTGGCGCAGGCAGCAGAGGCTGCACATCCGTACCCTGGTACCATGCTCTCTGCTCACGACACAGCATGGGGCAGAAAGGGGGCTGTTGACACAGTAGGGGACTTCTCACAGCTGCTTTAGGTGAGCTCTCACTAAAATGCTCCTCATGGCAGGCTGCTGCTTTGGCTTTGATGTGGAGCACATTTCTGAAGAGGGAAATATCAAAGGTGATTTATATTCCCTCCTTCCGAATTACCTTTCTGCTGCTACATTCTTGCACCCCTGGTACTCCCAAGCAGTGCACTCCCTCTCTCCGCGGCTCCTCGCTCCCCAGTGACAGACAGGGGCTGTGGGGTCCAGGTGGTGGGCACACCAGCATGAGTGAGCCCAAGCCCTTCCCCTCTGGGAGGGCATTTGTTGCAATTCAGGGAATGTGTAATCTGTGATCTTTCCATCTCACTCTCCCCCACTGGTGTCTGCAGAACAACACTGGCTATCCTTAAACTTGAGTACGACCAAGAATTAGGTATGACAACATGAGGGGTGCTGGGCAGACCTATGCAAATTTGGAAATCTCTGATCACCTCCATGTAACCGTTGCCAAAACTGACTAATCTTTTCAGACCTGGCTGAAAAGCTGCAGCTTTTCAGGAGTTGCATGTTCTCCTTCTGCAGCAGGAGCCAGTAGTACTCCTGCCGGAGCGCTGGAGGTCCATCCAGCATCGCCTTCTGACAGACAGACAGAGAAAAATGAGAAGCCAAACTTCAAATGTGTTTGGGTCTTGCTGTAGCCTTATGTGCAGACATATGAAACTGATACAAAAGGGTGATGAGTCAGGGCAGCTCCTCAAAAAGGAGACCCACAGTCGGATCCCTGCCGGGATCCTTGTGCTGTCAGCAGCCAGAGAGGGACAGGCATCGCTGCAGAGGTAAAGCACTCTGCGACTCAGCCCTGACGGCTCGGGGGATTACATCGGCTCAAATGGCTGCTCTCGGTTGTTATTTGAGGCTGTAGTACTCGAGCAGCACCTCTCCCATACCCATAATAAGCAATTAATCTTAATTAGAGAGGTTTCAGCTCTCTTTTACCCATGTCTGTGCTGCTACTGGAAGAATGCTAAAGCTTTATGCCCACCATATGCTCATAGGTGTTCAGAATATACTTGGTCAGGAAAAATGTTTAACCTGACGATGCCTATTGCAGATGCAAAGCCTGTCTCACAGATTTTAGAGCTGATGTTTGTTTAAAATAGTCACAGCACTGTTGTATCCTATTTAAAAGCACATTGCTGGATGTTCTTAGGATATCCCTGTCCTCTGGTACGTTACTGTTAACTGACTTCAGCTGAAGGATGTGCTTGACTGTACATCTGATTCCAGGCCATAGCCCAGGCACGTTTTATACTAATGCCTCATAGGAATACAGGAGAGGAGTCAAAGCCTTCAATTCTGTATTTCCTTTTCAGTTTTCTATCCCATCTGGCCACTCCATGGCGTCTAAGATTTTCATGATATCCAAGGGGATGTTTTTATCCTTATTGATTGTCTCTTTGCAGACCGTTCTAAGTGCTTGTGAACCTTATGTCAAAAAAAGCTTTTCGTAACCTCAGCACAGCAAACATTTCATTATGCCTTTCCTGGCATTTGTTGCACTTCATTTCTAATTTATGTGAAAATTCCCTTCCCATTCTTTGTAAAGTAGAGAGTATGGCTGATTTTTTTTCTTACCTGTCAAAATTAACTTTTTAATCAGGTGGCTACCTTGAGTTCTTGTGAACAAGACCAGCACTGGTTATGGACACCTTTAGGCTGCCTGGAGTTATCTAGCTCTGTCAAGGACTGTAGGAACAGAACTCAGTACACAAAAAGTTGTACAAGTCATGCAGTTTTCTAAAGCACAGCCTCATGATATTTTTATTTGATTTATGTCTTGCTGTTCTTTCCTGTTTTCTGAGCATTATGTTCATTTTTATAACAGAGTCCTTGGGTTGTTTGGATATCTTTAGGGTGGAAGTGAGTTCATAGTTCTTCCAGTTTTGATCAGGTTCATTATTTTTCTTCTTGAGCTTATTATTTTTTAGTCCACTGTGTATTGCTTCACATTTGTGAACATTTCATGCAGATACAAAGCAGATGGAAAGTTTTCTAAACTTGAGTAGGAGAAACAGAATCACTGCACCCACCTGCCAACCCGTTGGTGAGGCTGTGGTCTGAAAAGGCTTATTAGTTGTTGTTTCATTTGTGTGGGAAAAAAAGTGTAACCCAAGAGTCACATAATTGAGAATGCTTTGTATACACTACAAATCTTAAGTGGACTCATAACACTTCATTTTCTTTACCTATTCTTTTTTTCCCTACTTATTTATATTTCTGATTTTGTTTTATATATTTATATTTTTATATATATTATTTTATTAAAGATCTGATTCTGATCTTTATACATATGATGGCTCTCTAGAGTTACAATGTATATTATCATTTTATGTATATGAATCTTACTCTTACACACCATTTGAAAAATATATTTAAAACATCATGTATAACTAGAAATATATTTAAGCATTTCTGTGTCCCAAAGTGAACTAAGCTGTTGGAGGATAGTGTAACCTTGAGGTATAAGAGTTCTGATACAGGATTCAGGCAACCCAAGCATTGCAGCAGCTTTCTTCTAATTGCTGTGTATGTTCACATCTGTGATGTGTGACTAAAGGCACTTGGTCTTCACGAACCTGCCATAAAACATGAATAGCAGAGTTAATCCACAACCTCTACCAAGAAAACACATTTGAAAACAATTGAAAAATGTTTCTTATTCCAACACACAATATTTAGAAATTCAGAATTTCTGCCAGGTCGGTGATTGATTTCAAAACTGAGAAGGAATCCACACAGGAATGCACACAAAAAACCTCCCTGCTTCTGTATTTGCTTTTGTTTCTATATGATCTTTTGGTAAAGAGAAAGTCAGCATCAGGTATTGCTGCTATTGTTTCTTTATACTGCAAGCACATATTTAGGAGAGGATGAAATAAATTGTATTGCAAACAAGGGGAGAAAAACACCTGAGAATTCAGGGTATTTCTTTATTAGGTGGTCAGTAACAATTTTTTGCATGCGTGTTTACAGCTGTATTAATAGCTATATCTACAGTGCAAGAATTGCAAGAGTTTGTTTCATACATTGAATGCAGAAAATAAGCAGCTAATAGTCTTCCTTGTGAAAAAAAGATCATTATTTTACGAGTTGCTCAGATTTAACAGCTGACAATTTTGTTAGTTTCTTTGGGTCTTCACAGAAAATGCTACTTATTTTGCATTGCAAATTGAGAGGAGGATCTCAGAGGAAAGATATTTTAATGAGGTATTTATCATTCAGTATCTTTATTCTCAGTTCATATCTAGCCCAGGCATTTAACATGGAAAGTCATTATCACGTCTTACTGCTTACAGGCAGTCGTGTAAAATTATCTGGTGATTTTTTTTTTTTTGTCCAGTTATTAATAAGATGCTGGTAGTGTGGTTTGAAACACATTTGTGAAACAATTTTCAACTTGGAAATGCAGCTATCAAATCTTTTGCAAAATGAGTTGGTCCTCATTTTATTTTGGAAAATGTCAACATTTCATCCATTTCAAAGGCAGCTCTCTCTTATTCTGGCTTTTTAAATTATTATTTTGTTTAGATAACTTTTCTGTTTTGCTGAAAATTTAAATTACGTTCCTCACAGGAGGAATAATTAGCAAGTTTGCCCCAAATCTTTGAAGATGAAGGTGTTGCTTACAGGCTATCCAACAGTTGTTAATAGGATTCAGCATCTGTTTCTTCTGGCATGGAGCTACCTTTAGTACAAAATACATGGAAAAGAGCGAGCTGGTTCAGCAAAGGCAGTAAATTACATTAAAGCCAATTGATTTTGTAAACAGAAGCAGGACACAAGGCTGGCTCTCTTGCACTTTGTAGACTGCTCTCTCTGCTCTCTAAGCACTGCTTGTAGCATCAGCCAGCCAAACTGCTGTCCTTGGGTTTAAGATACTTTCAAAGGATTAAAAATCAGAATCTGTGTTCTCACGTATATTCTCACATATTGCTTCTGAAGCAAAGTTTTATTTTGTAATTTCAAGTTCTCGTTTTAGTCCACTAGTCTGCTCTGAATAATATAATAAATGTTGTTGTGCTGCAAAATGTGACAAGTTACATCTGACTTTTGTTTTCAGTTTATTAAAGGAATTCTGAATAGATGTACGAGTTAGAAAGCTGATTCTAAAACAGGGAAAGCAAAACAGATTTTTAAAGAAATAATGCTGCTTACCAAAATAAAAAGACATTTAAATTTGTTTTTGTGCTAAGTTCAAAATGAAGACTGTTGTGTGTGTTAACTATGCACCTTTAAGGTGCGTGGAACTTAGATAAAATGTAAGGCCAAATTTCTCTTTTCCAGAATAAGGTACCTTGTCAAGCTCAGTCAAGTTATTTTTGATTTACAATAATGAATATATGCTCTTCTTTGTGTTTATGAATGACAATTAAGGTACATGGATAAAACCTCTTAAAATTTTGTTGAAGGCTCTGGAACTGAAGTTTACAAAATATGTAGTTGCCTCCCTGAAACTGCACTCAGAGGCCTGAGACAGTATATCCCATACTATTATACAAATTTTACATCTTCCATTAATTTCTTATTTCAAATTCAGTGATGAGGAAGCAGCATGCCTGACTATGGGAATTTAAAAGAGAAAAAACTTTCATCTGTAAACAGCTATGTGACCTTTTCCTTTTATCCTCAAAATACGTCTTTTTTTGTAATTCATGACACTATGTAATTATATTGAAAAAAACCACGATGAAAAATGTGTAATTTCTGTATTGTATTGCAACATTAGAGAGATATTTGGTTTCAGATCTCTTATATGTGTTAGAAGTTCTCAATTTAAAAGTTCTGCTTTATATATTGTTATATATAAAGCTAGAAAATCAAGAAAGCCACTTATTTTTGAAAAAAACGTTGTTGAAATTCTTTTAATATAGTCCAGGAAATTTAGGGGATCAGGGTCAGTTACTCTTCCTGATGAAAATATAAAAGTGTTCAACAATATGTATGAATAATTCCTCATATGTTCTTTCATCTGTTAGCAAGTTGTTTGCAACCTTATCCTGATTTCCTTGAATTTGATGTGCTGTTTGAATGATTCACTGGAGTAATTTCCTCAACCAGTTTTTGGCCTACCTGTTATTTGCAAGTAGTTGCTTGCAAGTGTTTGCTGCTAAACATTTGCTTTGTTGGCTGTCTTTGTGGTGCTCTCAGTTGTGTCAAGCATGTTTGCTCTCAAGCATCTGGAGGCATCAGTTGCAATTTAAAATTTGAAGTTTGCTTCTCACAAAGTTCGTTTCCACTGAAAATCTGATGATTCGGTGGAAACTCCCTAGTGCGCTAGCTTGGTAGGGTATTTGGAATAATTAAACTCAGTAGGAGCAGCGAACAGGTCAAATAAAAAATTCAGGCTGCTTCATTATGCAGCAGAAGCCCAGTTTTTACAGTAATATTTGCAACAAAACTACTATTTATGTTGGCTGAACATTTTGTTGAAAAGTGCCCTTTTTTTGCCATTCAGATCAGAAGGTTTCAAATGCTTGACATATATTGCTGACCTGCCGTAATATTGCTTGTTTGCTTCTTCTTGGTAGGAACTTTCAGGCTGGAGGACTGAAGTAAAAAGCTTTCAGTTTTATTGCAAACATTTCAGAGAGGGCTTATGCTTTGTGGTTGTCCAGACATTGACACCAGGGTCCAGGTTTGTCCGAATGCTGCATAATGCAAGCCTACGTGTGAATTTTTACCTCTGTTCAAAACCCAGCAACAATATAATTCGTGTCCTAAAATGGACTGCTCACTCTAAAAGAATCTGAGTGATGTAAGCCTACAAAGCTAGCCCTCTTCCTGAAGTCTGTTAAACATAAAATAGTGAATATATGCAGGAGGGAAAAACTTAACTACAAATCACACAGAAGAATGGAAGATTTCAGTAAATGATACTCCTTGTTGTCTAGTTATAGGGTTGTATGGGGAATCCAGGAGTTACACTGAGGAGATTTTGAGAGCCTTTAGTTAGAGCTAGAGATAGAAAAGCCCTATTTTCTCCTGAATTTTTCCAGCAGGCATTAATACCCTGCCTGAGGCAGACACGAATCAACCCTTGTTCCTTCAAAGCTGAAAGTTGCTGGGGCTCACTGTTAACAGAGACAGTAAAACATCTATTTGCACTTTCGCACCTCTAATTTGACTCTGCTGGTGAAACTCCCGACAAGAATTCACAGCAGACCGAGCTGGGTACGGTGTAATCTCAATAGCAATGCAGGCAGACCAGCGGGTGGCCCTATCAGGAGCATTTGCTGTTTATTGTCATTCCAAGGGATTTTGTTCTGCTGTTCTCAGCTCGATGGGCCAGGTTTTACAACATGAAGCCCTTGTTAGCATTAATTGGTAATTCTGTGCTGGAAATGCTGGAAAAAGAAACTACATGCAGCCATTGTCTGATGCCTCGAATGCTGTAGCAAAAGTCTGTAGAAATTCATAGCGTGGCCAAATGTGAAATATAAGGACAAGGAGTACACAGCAAAGGGTAGACGCAAAGAGCCAGAAAAGCGTTTTAAGAGCTCTCTGGGGCATTTTTCTCTCCCACTTTTAAAGAGCCTATAGACTGTTGTAACAATAATGACTGGTTGTCGTTAAGGGTCTGTCTCTGGGCCAGCTACGAATCCCAGGAAATGGCCACATGACGTTACTTCTGCAGCTTAAAAGCACAGCTTAAGCTGTTTTATGAGAAAAAGAAGACTATTTCAGCAACGTACTGGTATTTTTTGCCTTCAGTGGTTTTGGTGCGGGGAGAAAATAAATTGAAGAACACTGACAGACCCAGGCATATGATTTACTACCCCAAGAGGATGCTGAAAAGATATAAGCCCCTTGAAAAGCACATTCTGGGGGGCAGCTAAAGGAGTAGGGAAGACTGGAGGACTGATCTATTGGGCAGCTGAAATTTTATTTGATCATTATCCTAGAGGAAGCTGTGGTAAGTTTTTTTGCCAACAACATGAAGCTAGAAAAGAAGAAGTCCAGGGTGACATTTAGAGAGACATATCATTTTGCAGTGGGCCATCAGCTTTACCTGCATTTTTTTCCCTGTTGGTTATTTGTATTGCCTCTCTTCATTTCTCCAGCTCTCTTTTGACTTCAAAGAGTAGTCACAAACTACTTATTCTGAGAGTATGCAAGCGTGATATGAAGCCCCTTGGGAAAAGCAAATGTGCCACCCTAAGAGGTGAATTGTATCTTAGGGACTAAGTTACAAATTTTACTAAGGGTACCTTAAAAAGGATCGTAAAGAGGTCCAAAAATTCTTACCTTTAAGGTCCAGGGATAATCAAGTAAACACAATAAATTTACTTCTCCTCAGCATGTCATTTATTTACTAGTCTCCTATTGATACACATGTATACATCTGATTTTGCTTGCTGTAGAAGATAAAAGTAAAACTTGGTTTCTATGTCAGTCATTGGGGTTTGGTTTATTTTTTTCTTGAAACAGGAGATCTCGTTAGACCTGAATTCTGTGCTACAGCTTGCTGTAATCATAAAACACATAGGATTTGTGTTCAAACCAGGCCCGGCTCCCTCCTGGGGAGCAATTTCACTTTTCAAAACAGCTTTTAATTACAAAAAATTTGCCACAGGAAATTACTTTATGTTTTTTAAATGCTTTTCCCTTTAAAAGAAACTGACTGTGGAAGGAGAAGTCCATACTTAAAAACTGAAGGTTAGTTGTGTTGTTTGGAGGAAGGGATGGAAAGAGAAGCTACTGCAGTACAAGGTCCAAGATTGTATGTGAACCACTCCTCTGTGTTTTTGCAGAATGCCACCCTTCATGCAGAAGAAGTGGCGGGATATTTTCCTTTTATTTGTCTCTGTGCCTGGATTTTACAACTTAATAGATCTCTTTCTTGCCAGGCGGCAGCCAACCAGAGATGAGGTTTCCATGCCATATTGGGAAGGGTTCTAATGATGTTTTCTGTGGTCTTTGTGGTTATTATATGGTGCAGCAAAACTTTCCCTGTGTTGTGACAAAAAGCTGTGCTAATGATAACAAACTAGTTCTCCCTGCTACTGCGGATGACTCAAAGGTTAATTCCAACTGTTAACATAATGGGCACATCCAGAGAAAGCTTTCAGCAACAGGGCATTTTGTAACTGTCATCTCACTGTTAAATTTGTCTTTCTAACCTGAATCGTGTTGATTTTTTTCTGGGCACCACGTGTCAGTAAATATAACTCCATAGATAGGCACAGTCAGGATGAACAGGACAGAAAGCCTTTCCATGACTATTGAAAGGTAACACGATGGGGTATATTATAGTTGGTCAAAGCAATAAAATAAAGAAAGTAAAAAGAAAAAAAAAGGAGGGAAGAGAAGAAAAGACAGAGCGAAATGTTCTATTTCACTTCCCCTGAGCAAACATGTAATTTCCATGATTTCTTTTTAATGACTCTCTTCTGAAGCTAGTAGGTACTGATTTATGAAAAGCTGTAAAAGATCAGGTGGAACCCTGCAGGACGTCGTTTACAGCTGCACGGATTGCAGCCCATCTAATTTGTCTAGTAAAGTGTGAGCTCATGGCGCACATCACCCGGACCATAAATTTCATGTTCAAACCTTCTGCCTAGGGGCTGGGTCAGGGGGAAAAAACTGCCGATGTGTGCAGATGCTCTGAAAGCCCAGCTTTCCCTTGGTGCATGCACAGAGACATCACAGACTCTTCACAGTGAGACAAATTCCTGTTCATTGATAAACTGTCCAGATGTCCTCTCTGAGGAGGAAAGTAACTAATTTTTGTTTGGAATCCTACAAGGAGAAAAATGATACTTTACAGTGCTGGTTATTCTGAGGTCACTTGCATTAAAATTAGGTCATATTTTTTTGTCCTGATGATACTTTGATCCAAGTAATAAACATAAAAGCTCTTTTGGGCCACTCTAATTCCTAAACCTGGAGACCTGTTCTATTTCAACTTGTTTATACTTTTTTTTTTAATTAATGATTCTTGCGTCAGTCCTTGCTTTATTAGATTTAAGTTGAAAAGACATACTAAGCTGGAAAATAAAAATCTTCATGCTTCATCACTGAGAACACTTAATAAATAGTCTTAATAAATGTCTTGGGATTCCAGATGCTATACCCAGAAAACTATAAATAAAAAGTCTTGGCTTTTCATGAGACAAACAGTAGTCAGGGAGATGCAGGCTGTACAGCTACTGAATAAAAATATTTTGGGCCTGATTATCTAACCTGAGCCTTTAACTGGAGGACATTTAAAGCTTTACATCACACAGGTTTCTAAGTTCTGGTTTTAGCATGAGAAAGGTAACCTGAAGTGTGCTGCATCTTCTGTCCTCAGTTCAGTCGTCTTGTTGGTACTGCCATGCTGTGCTTTCCCTTCTTTACTGTTTTGGGGGCAGAGCAGGTTTCTGTTCTCTTTTGCTTTCCTTTCCATCTACGGCTGTTCCCAGGATGTGAGGTCCATAGCTGGAACTGGTTCCAGTGATCACAGTCATTTGCAACAGCTCCTTGTCCTGGCTGGGTTCTGGAGGAAGGTGGTCAGGCATAAGGAACATCACTGCTCTGAGAGCTGGTGAAAATTGATGGTGAATCTACAGCAGTGTTATGTCCATTTGTGATTTTTGAAGTTAAGATCTGCAAGCATCTAATTAGCTCTTTAATTATGGCCTGCAATCCCAGAAGGGAAGATATTAAAATAATTTTCTGAGTCTGAAAGAAGTCAGCTAGTTGATAACAACTGGCAAAAAATCAGAAGTAAAAGGTGCTGTTTAATATGCAGAAAATACACAAGTTATTGTTTAACAAAGCTATATTGTTCTTTTCTTCAAAGGTAAAAGTCTCAGTATAACTGATGTGGTATCTCCTGATTCCAGTGCAAGTCAGATGTACTGCAAGGATATGCTATTGCAGTGCTGCTGAGCTTGATGAAACTTTTTTTTTTTTTTTAAGACTCTTTTGGGGATTGAGAAAGTTTGTTTGGATTTTCTAGGTTGCTTATTCACTGGTATTTAGACACTTTGTTCTCTTTGATGCCTTTACAATCTTCCCCTTTATGTTTTTTTCCAGTGCTCAGAGATGGCTTGAGTTTGGGTTGAAGAGGGTGTTTTACAGTCCAGATCAGTTCTCCAGTACCAGTAACTGTCACCTACCTGTTATACTGCATAATCGCTATCTTTAAATTACAATATCAGTCTAATCACCTCTCATTTTCACTTCCTTCTCATGACAAAGTCTCTTCAGATGGATTCAGCTATAATAGTCAGGCTCCTGTGCAGGTCATGTTTCACTAAAAGTACAGGGAAAAAGAATTATGGGGCAGAAAATAGGCTGTACAGTTGGAGTGCTAACTGCTTTGAACAGCCTCTAGTTCAGTCTCTTGTGCTCATGAGTAGCACTATCATAGCAGCACAGCTAAGCACATGCTTAGCTTTAAGCCTGAGATGGACACCCATAAGGTACTTTACTTAAAATGGAGCATGTATATGTCTGGGTGGGGGCTAAAAAGCTGTCCAGTATGGACATATGTTTGTCAGTGGAGGCAAAAATGCAGAAATAGAGTCAGTGTTTCTAATAACATCTGACTAGTTGATGAAGTCATTATCATACTAATTAGCACTGAAAGAGAAGGGTAACTAGAACTGGTAAGATGTCTTGTCAGTAGAATGAAATTACTGATCGTATTGCTATTCAGGGGCTTCTCACACCTCTCGGAAAAAATAGTTCCTCCTCAGTGAGGAGGAACAGCTGAGAACAGGTTCACCTCTCCGAGAGCTGGGTGTCTCCTCCAAGCTGTTTGCCTGGAAGACCTGTTTCAGAGAGGACAAACTCCCTGCCTGGAAATGCATGTGTCTCTTCATGGACTGCAGCAATCGTTCAGAAAACTATCTGGGCCTATTTGTTGTCTGTTTAGATGGCTAAAATGAGATGTGGTAGAGCCTGACTCTAGTGATTTTGTGGGGAAGAGCTGCCATTTAGTTTTAGTCTTGATGCTCTCAAATAAGAAGTTACAGTATGCTCACAAGAATATGAAAACAAGAGTGTTCCTACCAGACAGAACTGAATTTCTGGATCAGTATGGGAACAGCCATTTTGCCATTTGCAATATGCAGAATGCGGGGTCAGCTGCAGTATACTCCTTGATAGAAAATTATGTTTAATCATTATTTTGAGAAGGATTTTTTTTCTCAATAGCTTGTAGGTAGACATGCAGATGGAAAAAGGTTTAAATAGGCAAAGAAGGATGGACATATGTTTTGTTTGATTCATTGTGTTGATTTTGTTTGGTTTTTATTGGTTTATTCATTGTTTTCTAAGTAGGGATCTTGGATGCAAATCATGTCAGTTCAGCATCCTTCATGAACACCAAGTTAATTTCAAAGGCAGGAGATGATTCAATTCTCACTTCTAAATTATTTGTATTATATCCTTATGGAAGCTTCAGTCTTAGAGTGAGTATAAATTTTAAACTGGACATGATAGTTGAATTTTACATTTAGCTAAGTGTATTTAATAGCAAATTTCCTCATTTCTGCCTCTGTGCACTGCAGAACGCAAGTCTCCTGCACTTGCCTTTCCCTCACAAATTCACTTACCATTTGATTTTTAGACTTGATGCAATTTTTTTTAAAGCCACTAATGTTTTATTATTGTGCCACTATCTTAGTAGCAACATTTAGGATTTGTCAGTGGGTTGCAATACTCTGAATGTTTGATATGTGTAACTTCTACCAACACACTCAACTTGGAGTCTAGAGAGCATCATTTGTGTGCTGTTTGGGACTAGGTGAATCACATAAATATAATGTAAATTAGGCTTGTCTTTGCTAGTGCTTCTCACATTAAATTGTAAGGCAACAATACGGTTCATGAATGGATGATGCTTCAGGGATTTAAATGTAGGCATGATCTTAAGTAAGATCATTATGCAGCATTCATCAGAGCTGCCAGGATGAGTACAGACAAACAGAAAAGCCACGTCTAGCCTGGAAGCTCCTGCCAGTACCAGTGCTAAGTTTAGGCACAAAATAAATCCATATGTGTCCATGCTCCCTAACTCTCACATTCTTTTTTATTTCAGGCCATCAAATCTTCTCCTGGACCAAAGTAACATTGACATTTCAGCCTTCCGCACAACAGGTGATTGGCTCAATGGTTTTCGGACGGGACAGTGCAAAGAAATTTTCACAGGCGTGGAGTACAGTTCCTGTGATACAATAGCTAAGATTTCTACAGAGTAAGTTTGAATTGACTACAGCTCTTCATCACTGGTTTCTGCTGGAAGTACAAATCTGCATAAGAGTAGCATTTTTATACGGAATGTCCGGTTTTTAGCTAAAATATTTTTACGTTTAAAGAGACAAGCATAAATTATTGTTGCAGAAAACCTAAATGCTCTGGTGATTATGTGAAGGCCATGGTCACATAGCTTTTTCTCACTGGTGCCAAGGAAATTCTCAAATTCTTCTTAGAGAGTAGCACCGTGCATCATCTGGTCCACCAGCATAGTCTTTTTCACTCACAGTTTAGGAGTTTCTGTGCTGATTCTTTATATTCTGCCTTTTATATGGGGGTTTCCCCACAGCTGTCACATATGCCAATCTTTTCCTTTATTGCCCATCCCATATTCTATCAAACCATGTGAGACAGAGGAAGCACTATGTAGCTGCTTTCCTCCTACATAGTAATAATTATTCAGGGGATGAACTCCCTCCTGCCTCTGGTTTTGACGTTTAAATATGCTAAACTTGTAGGTTTACAACTTGCAAGTTTATTACATTTGAATGCAATCTGTCTTTGCTCTTGTGATAAGGAAGAGTAGGGCAATGTTCTCTCTGCACCTGAAAAGTCATCAAGTACAGTTAAGAACTTATTATCAAAGGAAATCTTGACTCCCTGTTGGGCTAGGTGGATACAAAAGTTAGGAAGAAGTAAGCAACAGCTGTGGTACTGGCAATTAAACACATCAGTGCCATTAATCGGTGTATTATTGCAACAATAAACAGGCTGATAATGGCTTTTTATAGCAATTACCCTTTGGGGACAATGCAGAAATCCTCTAGGAATGCCCAGTTTCCTGTGAGCCACTGGTTAATTAGCCCGTTCACAAGTGTTAAACCACTTCTGTGTTGCACAAGGAACAGAGACTGGGCGGCCCCAAGAAACAGAGGTGAAAAACAGGGTAGGTGCTGGAAGCTTGGCCATGTAGCCATTGATCTCAATGCTGATACCAGAGTTAAGAGGACCATTCAGAGGGCTCAGCACATAATAGTGAGGTGTCAGCACCACTCAGGAAAAGCCATCAGGCAGATGGGGAAGTGGAGATGTTAGAGAGGCTCAAGATTGCCGTTGTCCCAGTGAACCCCTTGCCCCTAAGTCCCAGTGTGTGTATCACTGGAGAACACTGTTTCATTATCTTTTCTTCTAGGTGAGCAAGCACAACAGGACTAAATTAGTTTTTACTCTTTTTTTTATTTATTTTTTTTTTTAACTGTATTCTGCTGTTTTCATACAATGGGTCTCAGTATTTTTCATACCAGAGCTTGTGTTTCAGCTTAAGGTCCTTTCCAACTCTAACCATTCTATGATTCTCTGAATATTACTATAGCTGGAGGCTCCTCCAATGCAGCACTATAAGATAAGCGAGTTGATTGCTGTTTGTTTACATCAGCACTAGGAAACACAGAGACAGTATGTTCACTCATCCGATGTATCTTCTCTTTTTTCCAGTGATGTGAAGAAGGTCGGCGTTACAGTTGTGGGGCCTCAAAAGAAGATTGTTAGCAGTATCAAAGCTCTAGAAACTCATACAAAGAACAGCCCTGTTCCTGTGTAAGATACCAAAATGATGTTGCTCAGGAGACAAAAAAAAGAGAGAAGTTGCATCACAGGGCTGATAAACGTCAGAATTTAAAGAAGTTCTTTGCAACAGCTTTGGAAACACAATGGCTGAAATTTCAGACCCACAAAGACACTCAAATATTGAGTATAAATGCCTTAAAAATAGGAGTGAACTTGTTTTCTGTCTGTTAATCCTAAACGGTGGGTGCTCTTGACTGACTGTTAATGCAGATAGTAAATTTTAAAAGAAAAAAAAATGTAAAAAATCCTTTCAAGTAAAAAACAATGATACTAAAACCTATAGCCATTTGAATATTAAGTGACTGAATAACACGAAAAACCCATGGACGTAAAAGCTGTGTATTTGATCTATACAGCAAACATGAAGAAAGAAAGACTTGCAGTATTTTTATACAGAAGAGATCTGTAACAGGTATTTTATTTCTTTTAAAGCAAGGAAAATAGAGGACTATACCTCACTACCTGTCTGGCCATATTTACTATAATGTCATTGTAACATGCTATTTCAACGTCAGAAAGGAACACAGAAGTATAGTTTGTAGTGACTTTGAGTTAGTTGACAAAAGATTTTTGCCATTGTGTTAGCTTCCCTAATTGTGTTCATTTAAATGGGAACAAGTCTTAATTTTTAAAAGACTTATTTATTTCCTTTGTGTTTTTTTCCCATTATTTTTTATATTTATGCTTAAATACCTTAACCTGGCTGTATTATTGCCAAGTGCCAAATGTTATCAAAACTTCATTGGTTCAACCTGAGAAATTGTCTGAGGGTTAAGTACTAGATTATTTTATACTCATAACACCATATATGATATACAGAAGGAAAGAAAGGTGGTCTTTTTTCCAGCTCTGGTGCTAGCTAGACAAAGCATCTGTACTTGTTGAGATTCCTTCCATCTGCTGTGAGTGGTATTTTATCCCTGGCTTGAGTTCTGCCAGAGTTGTGTGCATATCAACCTCTAGACCAGTATCTGGCCTGGTCAGGTACATACAACTCATTTACTTCCCAAAGGCCAGCTATCACTGCCACAAAAAGGACCCCTATTCTTGGGTGGTGTTCTGTGGGTGATTTGTCTAGCAGTTATTAAAAAGAGTCAGGGTTGCATCGTGCGTTAACTGAGGATGCTTTTTGAGGGCCCTGGGGAGTGGTCCCTTTCTGGCTTCCATCTGGGAGGCTCTGCTCCTGATGCTGGGAACTCGGAGGTGTAAGACCATGTGGGCAGCCACTGGTAGTTGTGCTGAGATGGTGACTTGCAGCCACAGATAAGTGCACAGTTTAAAAGGATGACTTAAGCTTGTGAAATGGGACTTTGGTACATAATTTTACCTAAGTCTGAGCTAGAAAACCTCTGTCCAGGTGTTGCCATCCTGCAGGAGCCTTGCTTTTTGGCACAGGTTCCTTAGGCACCTTTTCCCTGAAAGAAAGCAGAAAGGAGCCTATCTTCAGGAGGGCATTCACATTTCCCAGTGAAAAAAGGAGCCTTGTACCTGGGATTCGAGAGTCCTCTCCTGTCTTCAGCATCTTCCCAATAGCAAGCTCTTAAGCTGTTGCTCTGGAGCATGTCAGTCCTGTTTCTGAGCAGACACAACTCTTTGCTCTGAAAGCAAGTGGTGTAAATCATACTGTGAGCCACTTGGGCTACATACAGATGATCTTCTCAGTGCTCTAGATGTCATGACAGGCACGCAGACATCAGGCTTTGGGCAGTAGTGGAAACAACTCCGATTCCCAGTGTGCCATGCTGGAATCTAAACCTGATCGTGATAAGTACCAGTGAATCTCTGTAAGTCCGAGGCTCTGTGAGAGGCAGATAACTATATGGCACACCGCCTTTTGCCCTGCCTGCAAAAGCAGGTAACTAGTTGTGCTTGCTTTGTTGTATTGGTTTTGGTTTTGAAGCTCTTTGTAGCATAGGGCTCATAAGTAAAGGGAAAATCAGTTCCTAGAATTTGTGTGGCTGAATCAGCTTTTAAATTGTTCTTCATCGGTCCAGGACTTACAAAATTTAGAGACATAACGTTTATCTCATATTGCTAAATAGAAGCAGAATTAGAGACTTTTTAATGAGTGCTGGCAGTGAGCATGCTGTAAAGGACTGGATTTGAAACATACTCACAGGATGAAAATTAGTAATATTTTCTGAAAGAAAAATGAATGGGTTTTAAAGTAAGTTGAAATAAAAAGTGAAAAATTGAAGAAAATTAAAATAAAGCACTTAAGATGTAAAGAACAGTTCTCCTTATCTGCCACAATCTACCACAAAATGCCGCATACTGAATAGAAAAGCTTTATTTTCCCTTACCTAGTTCCTATAGAATCTTTCTTTTCTTCAGTTTGAGATTGTTCTAAATCAGACATTGTTAGTGAATTTAAGTCACCAAAATCCATTTGCAGACATTGGCTGTGTGGGTACAGCATTTTATAACACATTCTTCGTTACATTTCTCTTCAGCTTTATTCTGCTGCTGGAGAGTGGGGAAGAGGGGGCTTGGGCGGGGGTGGGGGAAAAGACATCTGTGAAATGCTTCTGAAAACACGGAACCCGTTCTTAGAGTTTTAGATGATGACTGAAAACTTTGCACCAACCACCGTCAATTTTCTCTTAGTATCATGTCATGTTCCTCGCCCGCTGTTTAAGCATGCTCAGCGTAAAAGACTGAATCTCACTGATGCTTGGGAAAAAAGAAACTCAATTTTGCTTTTCTTTGCTATTAGGAGTAGAGAGTTTTAAAATACATTTAGTTTTCTCTCCCTATGAAAAATTGATTTGTACTGTAAGTGGCCTCTGTTGCAAGCATCCTATACTCCCTGTCCCCATGTACATATGTATACATAGCAGTGTACAATTCTTCATTGTGGAGTAGAGATACTAGAATTCGTGTGGCCATCTTCCTGTACAGGACTTGCATCGGTTATTGACATCAAACAAAATGCAAATACTCATGAAGTGACATGCCATATTATTGGTTTTGTATCTTTAAATATACTTTCCATTTTATTTATTTCTGTTAACATATCTAGATTTGTGCTGTTATTTAGCATTCAATAAGCAATGTATAGATGTGATTTGATTGGCAATATGTATTTACGTTAACTTGTATTTCAAAGCATTACTTACTCATTTAGATTATATATTGTGCAATTGTAGATGGCCTCTTACTAATGTAAAATGATTTGTAGTGGAAACATTTATATTTTTATAATAAACATAATGAAAGTATTTTTTACATACTGGAATACTGAGGTGATTGCTTGGAGGACAAAGTAAATTTATTTGATTAGAAAAGTGTGATAAAATGATAATTACATATGGATAAATTCTGAGCATTAAAGCATGGGTTCAGAGTGAAAGCTAGATATTACCTATATTATCTATTCAAAGAAACAGGTAGAGCAGGTTTTAACTAGATAGACCAGCATTTGTGCTAAGCTAACTTAGTCAAAGACTAATTCTCCATGGATATGGGAAAACATTGTCTACTACAGCCTGCCTATGGGGTATTGAAAAATCTGTCATTTATTTTAGTTGTGTCAAATATTTCCAAACTTTTGCTTTTTTTTCCTCCCTTGCCAGTGGACCTCTTTTCATCTTATTACTATGTTGACTCCAGTAAAAGATGTACTTTTCAACAAAATAAAAAAGCCCACCGCTTACTGTAATGTCACCCCATGATCATTTCTTGCCTGAGTATCTGTATTATATAATATTTTGCTTCTGTTTTGTTACGTCCCTATCAAGTTGTTTCTGTATGCTTCACTGAAGTACAGTGTCTTTGAAAATGCCAACATACAGGTCAACTTTGCATCTCAGGAATTATCTTCCTAGAAAAATAGGAGTGGTTTGAATGTTCACCAGTTACTTGAAGGATCTTTCTGTACCATAAATGATTTTGCATGCTTTTGTATTTTACTGTGCTTACTGGTGCAAAACAATGAATGATATACCTCTCCTGGAGTCTGTAAGTGGATAAAATTTATGGATGTGGATGTAGTATACTTTTTTTTTTTTTTTCTTGGCATTTTGTCTTGGTATCTTCAATAGAATGGGGCATCACCAAAAAGAGCTGCCCAGAATTGGACTTAACTTTAAATGACCACAGCTGGACTGAAATCCACTTCTTCGTAACACCAGTATTCTTTGTGCTGTGCTGCAGTGGGTACATGTGGTGTCATTTTAACTTTTAATGAGTGGGTTTCAATGGTATGCTTGAACAACAAGGAACCAGCTCTATTGGTCTAATCTATGCAGTATGCAAGCTATTACATCGCAAATAGGTTTCACTTCAGCAATTGTGTTACACTGACCTGCATCTATCCCTGTAACCTCACTGGTACGTTGTATTTGCTTTATATCCCAAAGGGCACAGTGGGTATTGATGCTTTCATAACTATTGCATTTCTTGTAAAATCATGCTAATACAGACAGTTCTGGAATAGCAGTAGGATGCATTGACATAAAGAGCAGAGCAGCAGAATAAGCAAATGCCTTTCAGCTCACCACCATGTCTCAGCTCACATCTGGAGGGATAAATTGCTGATAGTCAGTTCCACAAATTCAGATATGCCTCTTTTTTTTTTTTTTTTTCATAATGTCCAAGTGATGTTTTCCCACTTTGCATTCCTTCTTAAGCGTGATGCCCAGACGTAGATATCTATACCATAAAAGCCTGAGCAGTGCCAAGTGGAATCAGACAATTAGTTATGCTGTCTCACATATGCCACTCCTGTTAATTCAGACAAATATCCACACTATTGACTTCCCTTCATTTTATGAGCCACTATAATTCCTCAGATCCTTTCCAAACTGTCACTGCCTGGTCAGTAATTCCCCATTTATATGTGTGCACTCCATTCCTTTCTCAGTCCTCAGGCTGATTATCTGCGTATTTCTTAATGAATTTTACCTTCCTAATTTAAAAATATTTATTCCAGAAATATTTCTCTCGGCCTTTATTTGTTCACACATATAAACATGCACACGCTCATCATCCAGGTTACTAATGCAAATGGTGAAGAGCACAAAACACAAAGGACAGCCTTCTCTTGGCTTCTTTGGCGTACTTTGCAGATTGCCAAAGAACCTCTGATAAATGAAGAGTACTCAGTACGCAAGATTTTTCAGCTCACTCTGCTTTCCCATTACAATGATTTCATAATAGCCCATATTTCCCCAGTTAGCTCATAAGAATGTCATGTGGGACAGCACCAGAAATCTTACTAAAGATGAGATAAATCACATCTACTACTTTTTAGATTATCCTGTCACAGAAATGAATTAGAAGAGTTTGACATGATTTGTTTATTCTTGACAAATCTTAGTTGATTTCTTAAGGCCTTATAATCCTCCAGCTGCTTAGAAATGTATTCTGTGGGATATATATATATATGTATATATATCTGCATATATTTTTGGGTATTTGAGGTTAACATACCTAGTCTGTAATTGCTTGGCTCTGCTTCTCTCGCCTTTTTTAAAGGTCAGGATGATCTTTGCTCTTCTCCAGTTTCATGGATTCCATCACTTCTCCAAGAGACCAGCCAGTGGCTACCCTTGGACTAGTCTCCCTTAAGGTGCTATAGTAAATCTCACAGCCTCTGTAAACCTGAATACATTGATCATTTGTCTGACTGCTAGGATTCCTAATTGCAAAATGAAAATAATATATGTACAGGCAAATGTTTTTACTGCATGCCCAGGTTTTCAGCTTATGTCTTGAATTTTTGCTAGCAAGCAACTACTAAGAGTCACCATTAAAAAAGCGTGTAGTAACATCTGTTTGGTTAGCAAATTTCATTATTTGCTTTTAATTAGGTTGAACAACTGAGGTTCATCACTGCTGTATGACTTTGAAGTTGGATGATAAGGTCAAGCATCCTACGAAGGCAGTTGAGATCTACTGTCTGGGATTGTTAGAAATATTTTAATTCACTTTGCTTCTACGTGCATAAGGGGGGAAATGTCCTTTATCTCCACTTCTCTTCCATCCGGTTTATCCTAATATTATTAGTAAGCTCAATTTTTAAATCTCTTCATTAAACTGAGCTGCTTGAGTTTACCCACCATGGATTTGTAATTAATACTGAGTTTAGTTTCTAGCCCTCTCAAAAGTGTGTGTTTGCAAGAGAATGTGAAATAACCAGAGTTTTATATTCTTTAATATTTGGGGATTTAGGGAAGCAGATGTTGAGCTTGTATCTGAACTGATTCATCGCTAAGCCGCGATACGTAGCAGAAACTTCAGTTTCAGCAACAGTAAAGCATGTCTGGGCATAAAGCATCAGACGTGAGGTCTCAGCTGCCCATAGATATCATTGTCCTGTGTGTATGTAAGCTGGTGGGTTGCCATAGGTTGCTACTCTAACAAATATTACGTTTCCTTCCCAGAAGAAGCTGTGGTGTAGCTGTGCATTGATGCTGCTTCTCAGCTGTCAAAGCACAGGTGCCCCTGCGTTGCTGAGCAGCCGTGCAGGCTGTGGAGGCCCTGCACCTTCAGCGCCCCAGACACAGCCACACCCGCCTGAGGAGGGCTGCAGCCCACCCCCCGAAATGCTGCCCACGGCCCAGCCTAGCCCTCCCCACGGGGATGGATTTCTCCTCCTGGCACAAGGCCTGCAAGGACAAAAACCCAGCATTTAGTCTCACTGCATTCACATGAGCACAGAGTATAACATTTAATTTTAAGGCGATGAGCTGAAATGAAGCCAGAAAAAAACATATATATATATGCTAAAAATTATTTCTTTGAATGAAAAAGAAAATGGAGGTCTAGTAGCTTTGCACCATAGTCTGACCAGGGATTCAAATAAACATCTCTGAGGCTAATTTACCTGTTATCCCACCTCCCCACCCAGCAGAAATGGGTCCTTGGGTATAGTTTACAGCTTGAAGCCATTTATTTTCACAGGGTGGTTCACTCCTTTCACTTTCATTACTCTCAGAGCTCCCATCTTCCCTCATGCAGTTCAACAGGCCCCACAATTAGGCCCAAACCATAAATGTTTTTGTGTGTCAAAGCAGCCCTTCATCCTGCAGACTTTCCTTGGTACCCGCTCTCCCCAGCCATGCCCACCAAGCATTGTCCTGAACCCCTCCTCCCCGTGCTGGCAGGACGGGGTCCCCATCCACTGTGGCTCATAGCCCAACCTACCAGAGAACCCAAAAGTTAGGATGGGAGACGACTGAAGCAGTATTTTAGAGTCAAAGCAATATTTTGAAAGTTTCACTGTTAGTCGCTTTCCATTTCTGATCTCTTGCCATACAAATTTAACCGTGTGGAGTCCCACCAGATGTTTAGGTTTGCCTGTGATTTTTTTCCCCATAAATCACGATCAGTGTAGACATTTTCTCCCACTTAGGATTTAGAGTAATAGAATAATAATTTTAGTTGCAGAACAGTATTATTTTAGTAAAAACAGGTTATGCTTAAAACCAAAAGCAAATAATTAAAAAAAAACCCAACACAGCACCCAAAATCCACCAAAATCCAGGTTACTGAGAGGGGTAGTGCCTCTCAAGCTCATCTTTTGGACAATGATTTTGTATTTTGTACCACAGACTGGTAAAGTCAGGATCCTGGGTGTTCTCCCCATCTTTAGTTCAGTATCTGGGTGGCTTTTTGCACAGCTAGCTGGATGCTTGCTAGTGTATTTGGTCACTGCTAAAACATGCAGCTTTCCCTCCGGCTGGTTATCAGCTAATCAGCAGTAATGATTCCCTGCTTTTAGTATGCTCCTTTAAAGTTGCGTCACCTTTTATTATTTTACTATTTTTAATCTTTTTCCTTCGCTCTCATAAAGTTTTTGTTTGGGGCTTTAGTGGAGGACTAATCCACAATCCCCTGTTGTATATACTTTTTTAACTTCAGTTGTGCCTCATTAACTGAGTTAATACTTGCCTAATTGTAATAGCAAAGCAATAAAATTCTATCCCTACAACAATGTGATACTGTAACTTCCTTTCCTCTAACTGATGGAGCACTGGGCTACCTGCCAGGGAAGTCAAATGGAAATAGGAAACAATATTAACAAATAAAATATCTTTCTGAAGTTTAGATATTGATGTTTTCTTGTAATCTTTTTATTTTTTAATCTTCTGCCATTACTTGATTCATTTTTCTTTCTCTCTGTTCCAAACTTTCTGCCTGTGCATGTGGGTTTTTGCAGAGAGGAGGAGCTGGCCCACAGAGGAATTATTTTTCTGCCCCTTTTTAGCTCTTTCTCCTATATAAGCTATCCCTTTCGTATAAGGTTCCTCTTTTTATTTTCTTTTTTCTTTTTTTTTTTTTTTTTTGGAAAAAACAAGCGTTTCAAAGGCACCAAAAATGTATATGTGAACACCTGCCCACCACTGACAATATAAAGAACTATAACTAAGCCAAAGAAATAGATTCCTTCAAACAAATATAAAATAAAATGTAAAAAAATACAAAATAAAACAGAGAGACCAAATCAAAGTAAACCTCTCTTCCTGGGACCAGTCTAACATTGTACCTTGTAAACAATCTTTATCTATTTCCTGGTGTTTATGCTGCCAGCAGGCCAGGTAAGCAGTCCCACTCCCAGGCATGAGGGAGACTCCCTGAAGCACAGGGCTGAAGATGTCAGAGGTTTCACTAGCTTTCACCAGCTTCTCCTGTGGTTTCTATGCACTATGTGCTCTACTGAATGAGTACCATAGCTGGCTAAGATGTGCATTTGCACTGAGAAAAGACATTTAGTAATGCCCACATGCTACCCAGGTTCTCCATGATAATAGTGCTTAAGATAAAGTTGCTTGCTGCTAGATGGTGACCTAGGTCTGTCTGCATTATATAGAGCAGGCTCCATTATCTCAGCTGTGTATTTTGGGCATAAAGCATATGAACATTATGGACACAAGTAGCTTTCACATATTGTCTTTGGCTGCCACAATACCTCGTGCTGTTTGTTTTTTAAGCACTCTCAGTCTGACGTGCATTTTGGGCAAAGCTGCAAATTAAAAGGTCCGATTGTATGTATCTAGTCTATTTTTAACTATGGCAAGCACAACACCAAAACTACCTGCTTCAATTACATGCCAGTTTTCACTGGTATCTGTTTGGTCCCTTTTTACAGGAACCTCTCTCCCAGTATTTGTTCCTTGGCCCAAATCTTTCAGTTTATTTTAGGCACTCACTAGCTGCTAGATGGCCTCCTAATGCGACCGTATAATGATTTTGGCTATAAGCTTTTGTTGCTAAGTGCCTGCTAGGGGAGCGCTAAAATTACAGTTTAAATATTTCCCACTCTCAATGGAAATGTGTCCTGAGCTGTAGTAGATACTGCTTCACAAGAGGAGATGCTGTTCAAAACAAAGCAGAACAAGAGTTTTCCATCTTGTGAGAAAGAAGTGAAGCAATCATCTTGGAAAAATTTGAAGCAATATGAAATCCAGATCATGCACTTTCTTAGTCCTTGGTGTCCATACAGTGGACATAGCCATAACAGATATGACTTCTTTCTCCAAGTAGCTGTTCTTGTCACACTATGAAACACATGGAGTTTGCTATGATAGGGCTGTCCAGTGTAAATGGTCTGAGTTAGTGTGATACTGAAACTGTAATTTCTTACATATTTATCCAATAATAATGGCATGAGCTTGGATCACTAGATGTATGAAGTACACTTAATGTTTTAGGCTAAATGTTAACCCTATATCTTGAGGGACAGATTGCCACAATTATGCAGAGAAAAACTATATCTTCCAGTACAAAAGAATCTGAAAAATCTCTGGAGAGCTGTCAGAAATTTCACCTAAACTTTGTGAAGAACTGATTAATTTTCCAATGAGAAAAAAAAAAAAAAAAGTCTGGTTGAGTACCTGAAATACCAAGCTCAGTAAAATCGGAGGCAGAAGTAGAGGACTCAGGGGAAGCATTCCTGTTTCCTTCATTTAGCCTTAGCCGAGTGTGGACACGGGGCTAAAGTTACCGCTCTCTCCAGAGATCCTGTGCAGGGTCTCGCATGTGGGACGGGAACAGTGCATTATAAATCTCTTTGCCGAGCATAAGAGTGTAAAATTCTTGGAAGAAAAATGTATTGACTCTTGTCATTTAAGGGTTGCGGCTTTTCCAACCTTGCAATAATTGCCTAGCACTTTGCATTTGTGAGAAAGTAGAATGAGATGTCTTAAAAGTGGGTTCTGCATAGTGTAAAAGTCCAACTGTGATTTGGATAAACACCCCTGAGACTTATTGCTGCCATTATAAGCTTAGAGTAATGTGCACATATTTTTCTTTTTAGACCATGCACACTTTATCCAACCCTCAAAGGTAAAGAAAGAGAGAGAGAGAAAGAAAAGGGAAGGAAGGAAGGAAGGAAGGAAGGAAGGAAGGAAGGAAGGGGAGGGAGAAAGAAAGAAAGAAAGAAAAGAAAGAGGAAACAAGCCCTGTTAAATTTCTGGTGTTTTTTCTCCTTTGTTTTGATCTTCCTATGTGTCATGAGTCCAGCTCAGCCGAAGGCAAGGGCTCCTGGTAGCTGGTTATGGGTCCCAGCCACCATGTTCACAGCATCACACACCACAGAGCCACATCCTCCAGGTGTCTGTCTGAAGGCCATGATTTAACTGTTGGTACTGGGATTTCCAGGCCCACTTCCCACCTGCAGAAGGGTCCAAAGCAGCAGCGGCAGCAGATGGCAGCAACGGAGAGAGGGCTTCATTCAAGCTGCAAACTCGGGAGCTCGGTGTCAGGCTTCCCTGTGGGTTACCAGCCCCTGGGCAACAGCTGCCCAGTCCTCGCTGGGGCATGCTCAGTTTTGGCAAGGCAAAATAGTGAATGGTGGTAGAATACTTTACTAAGGAAAATGCTCTTCATTTGGATCTCATTAAATTTAATTCTCCATGTAAGTTGGCTGTTGGGCCTTGGCAACAGAGGAGAGGCAGGGGAACAGCATGGACTTTGCTGAACACCTCAGTAGCTTTGGTTCTCATTGGTTTTGTCATTGCATTTTGGAAGATCTCAGGCCTTCATTGTAACTTAACAATTGGAAATATTCTTCCTTCTGTTCAAGTGTCTTAACGTGCCTTAAGTCAGCTTTATACAGACAGTGGGAATGATTAAGTCACAAAAAATAGAAAAACAAAGACAATGATGGGTGTAGGTGTTGAATAATTTGGAAGGTTTCACTTGAACACTGGCTATGCTTCAAAACCAGCAGCAAAAGCCATTGTGAAACCTTTGCTACTGAAGTCATTTAAGAAAGCAATAGAGTGGGATCTCACAGAAATAATTTGGTGAAGCTGAGGCAGGCCCGAGGCAGAACACCCTTAGGTCTTTCCAGCTTCAGAATGCGTGATTCACCCACAGTCACAGAGTGCTTCCCACCCCTAATCCTGAAAAGTCTTTGGATTTAAAAGCCAGATATCGTTCCCATTTCCCATTCTGCTGGGCACAGACGGATGACAAGACTTGCTGGAAGTGTCTCAGGTGGACATTAATATTGCTGATGCCTGAATCAGGGCTGATTCCCGCCCGGTATGGTCCCCTACCATGGGACTGCTCTGCTTTGCGTTGTTGTTGTTACAAAATACTGACGTACTATGAGAGTCGTAAAGTGGGAGGAAAACAAAATTGCACATTGCTCTCCTGCTGCTCATCAGTCCATAGCTTTTCTCTCACTTTCCCTCAGCCCTCCAACCTCACCATTTAGTAATGAGAGAACAACCTGTGCAATCTCTTCAGCGAGAGAACAACTCATCTGAGCACAATTTCCTCTTCTCTGTTGTTGAATATGACTTCCCTTGGGTAGGTGAAAATTTTGGCAGTCTGTACAAAGACTAGCAGAGTCTGAAGCAGAAGCTGTAATAGAGCTGTTACGACTTGACAGCCCTGTTTTGTAATGCACAGGAGGATTTTATTACAAGTCAATTGTAGCTTCAAGAAATTTAAGAGTATGGCATCTGCTTGTATGATTTTTTTTAATGTTTAATAAATGAAATTGCAGCAGATTTTAACATGGATACTATGGCTGTAGCAGGCCTGGATGACTTAATAAAAACTAAAATCAATCAAACAGCTTGATTTTGTTGGCAAGTTTTTTCTCTGTAAGAGGAAATAAATGTTTTTGCAGCTCTAATAATTTCACATGCATTTCTTCAGGTACTGACAAAACGCTGTATTTTTATACTGTTTGCTGAGTGCACTGTTTTTTTTCTGAATTTGTGTTTAAAGAACATCCCATTAAAGATAATTTAATCTAGCCTCATGGGGACTTTTGTCATGATGGTGTGTATCAACAATAACCAAAAGTTTGAAGGAAGAGTCCTGGAGCTTGGAAAATACTTTTCACCTCTTTACTCACTGTAACCTTTCTTTTTCTTGAATTAACTGAGGGAGATGATGATAGTAATTAACGCTTCAGATCACTGGCTCCATGTAGTCATAATATAGTTTATTTTTGTTGTAAGACAATGATTCACAGTGGTGGCAGGAAAAGGGACAACATTTTAAAAACAAGGAAACAACAGGTTCTTTACTACCATCATTTTTTCAAATCCAGAGCTTCATGATCTGTGAAATGTAGGCTCTGGCATGTCTGGCTCTTAAGCCTCTCTTTGGACAGGGCTAGTTTAATAGTTATTAGCATTGTGGTGATGGTGCATGTGCTATGAGCCAGCTGAAGAAACATGGCAGAAAATAATGCAAACCACTGAGGCCCCAGGTACCACCACAGGACAAGCCCCCCCTCAACAGCCTGGCTGTGGGAGCCAAGTGTGGGTATGGTTTAGTGGGTTAGGTGGTACTGGGTTGACAGTTGGACTTGATGATCCTTGAGGTCTTTTCCAACCTTAATAATTCTATGATTCTATGAACAGAGTGAGGACCAGCCACCCTCTCCCCCACAGGAAACAAGGGCTGCCAGAGGGTCTGGGGCCAGGAGTGTGATGGTGGGCTCACAGAGGCTACCGCTCCATCAGCTTTTCTAGGCTTTTGCTTTTTTGGTATGTTTTCAGCTGCAGTCCTATGCAAAGGTGCATATTACCATGACTCATGTTCCTGTGGGAAGGTCCTGTCTGATGCTATCGGGAGCATGCCATTGAATAAAATTATATAAATTTTATAAAACTACGTACTTTTTACGTTTACACGTATGTTTACACCTTGGCAGAGCAATGGGAGATAAACAATGGCCTATCTTTGGAAGAGTAGTTGGTTTGTATCTACTCTCAGCCCTTCACTGGGCTGAAAGACATAACCCTTCAAAACCAGTTAGTCATTACACCCATTACAATCTCATTATGGTGCTGTAACGTTGAGCTCTGTACCTTGCTGTGTTCCCTTAGAATTTAGCTCAGTCCCCTACCCTGGTTTAATCTGCATCTGTTCATAGGACTAATTCCTGCATACTGTACTGGAGACACTACCTATTTCTGTGAACGTCTGACATTTGCATGAAAAAAAAAAGTTTAGTATAAAGAAAAAACAATCCTGAAAAAAAAAGAAAAACAGAAAGTGTTTGAGTCAGTCTGGTTGTCCTGTTTTGAAACAATTGACTCTGCCTGCATCTGGGAAATCAGAGTAGATTTTAATGATAATTTATATATCACAACAACAACCCAGGGAGTTAAAAATACACCATGTGTTTGGGTTTTTTTTCCCACAATTACAAACAGCGCCTCTTTAGTGGATAAAGCCTTAGAAAATATGGGATACTCTTGCTGGCAGTTATCATCAGAGAAAATCTGATGTTTTGAGTGCCATCAATATACATCACTCACACCTCAGATACATATTAATTTTCTTAGTATATGATAATTAACCACCATTTCAGATAGCTTGTGTTAAAGCAGCTGTTCAAAATGTAAAAATTAGGGGTGACGGCATCTCTGAAGCCTGAAAGTTGTCATCCAGATAAGTTGAAGTAGTTGTTATGTTGGAAGGAGGCCACGTGTCTCATGGTCATGGACAGAGAGCAGAAGTTGTCCTTTGGGTAGAGCCAGGTGGTGCCCAGTGCACTGTAGGAAGTGCAGCTGGAGGGTGCATCCACCCCACCAAGGGTGCTGCTAAAGCCAAAGGGCTGGGCAGCACCCTTGGGGGAGACCAAAAGACCAGCCTCTATTATTATTTTTTTTTAACCCAAAGAGCACATCTGGCTGTGGCTTCCCCAGCATTACCTTTGGAGGATTTTTTGGATACTCCTGATTCTAGTCAATGAAGCATAAAACCCTGAGGAAGCCAGAAAAAATTGCATTTTGAGCCCTGATGAAGATGTGAAAAGCTCTCTTGGGATGCCTACCACTGTGCGGGACTCTCAGACGCCCAGAGAAGGAGAGTGCAGGTATCCATGCCCACCTGCCAAGAAACTGGAAATTTCCAGGAGCCCAGGCTCAAGCCAGATGTGTAGCTGGAGTTTATATGACTTCCTGTGCTCCCTCAAATCCCTGGCTTTCTGCTCCGAGGCAGTTCTCATAGCAGAGAAACTGAGGTGGGGACTTCTGTAAACTTATTAGCTCCTTATCATGTTGCTTTGGGGATAAATATTTATAGAATTTTCATAGAGTATTGTGATTTCCACAAATCAGCATTTCCTAATGAGAAGGTGTTTTCTCAAGGGTACTGCAAGCAATCCTGCTGTGAAAACCATGCACCTGCAAGGTGGTGTGACAGGAATATACAGAGGACACATGCTATCTTGGATCTATCCAGTATCACATGCTATGTTTAATCTTCATTTGTACCTATGTGAACATCTATGTCTTGCACTGTGGATGCTGGGAAATTGAAGAAAATGAGTAGATGTATGCTAGATTTGTACTGAGTTCCATCATTTTCTTATTCACTCAAGGACTTATTTTTGGAGCAAATCAGCTCATTCATCTAAAACAGATTTTGGATGTGTATCTGAAGATAGCTAATCTTAGGGTCTTTGGCAGGATGAGGCCTCACCAAATGTGTCTACTGGTGCCCCACACCCTTCTGCAGGTATCAAAGCCAGCTGAGCACACCCACACACCTGCATACCATCTATACCCTCTGTTTCATGGTACAAAATCACTTTCCTGATGGACTTCAGCACAGCCTTCCTCTTCCTTCCCTCACCCTGAATTAAAATAAAGTGAGTACATACATAGAATAATCAGTCCACCAAACAGGCCCCAGAGCAAGGCAATGTGCAGCCAGCACTACCAGAGCCGAACAGTCCCGGGGGTCAATGCACTGAGCAGGGCAGGTGCAGCCAGTGGAGGACCGACATTTTTAAAGAAGCTATTAACAGGACAGCTAACAAACACACCAAAAGCAATCAGTATTTTTAGCTGAGCGTCATAGGGAGGAACAGCCACAAAGCTGAGAATTTTTTTATCTCCTGGCTACAGTGTACAGCGAAAGATTGGTCTTGTTAAACCCTCTTGCCGGGCAGAAGGGCATGAAGAGGTTTGTTTCTCCTGTGCAAAATTCAATGTCGTACCCTGACTCTTTTCTTTTTCTCCGTACAAGTAATTTCATGAGCTACAAGCAGTGTAAAACCTATCCAGAGGCAAAACATTTCCCATACAGCGTTGAGGTCCTTTGCTCTTCAGAATTTTGCTGGGAGAGTGGACATGACTCCTTTACAGCACGGTGGCTCTGGGGTGGAAAGTGGCCTCTGAAACAGAGAGGTGGGTGGAAGCCCATCAGAAACTCTGCTGCATTGTCTCTAGCATGCTCAGATTTGCAGGTGTGCCTCGGAAGGTGTTGTGAAATCCCTATTTTGAATCTCTGCTGTCTTGAACTCCAATTCTACATTAGCTGCCATTTCCAAGCGAAAACCAGCATCCTGTTTCTTGTCTGCAGGGAGCTGGTGCACTACACCGCCTTTCAGGACATTGCACAGCAACAGGGATGGTGGAAGCATGAGCTTCTTATTTATTAACTGAGTGATACCACATGTAGATTCACTGGATGTTTACAAAACTGCGTGGGTGGGTTGATCAAATGCATGGGGCCTTCCCTTTGGTTTAATTCCTGTTAACCAAGGAGAGCGAAAAAAACGGAACAAATTAAATCAAAACAAACTGGGCTGCAGCCAAACACAAACAAAAATGAAAGATGATCAAATTGTATTGTGATTTTATCTTGTTTTTTGAGGCTTAAGAAGAAAGATGCCTGTCCCCTTTCTTGCTATTCCAAACCTGGAAGGAGTGCTGCCTTCCAGCCTGGCACAGCTGGAGCCCCATGTCACCTTGAGATACCTAATGACTTGCAGATTTATTCCAAGGCGGTTAATGGGCTTACCTCTTTCCAGGAAATGCTTAGAAAATGATCATGTGATACAGAAGGAGTAGTTTCATGTACTGACATGTGAGAGAGAAATATGTCATATGCCCAGGGGCCCAAAACCCATCTCCTGGTCATCTAGATAGATAATCCCTGGTACATGAAGTGCCTGCGAGCCCCTTGCCATGGACCCTGTGGTCATCCAGGAGCAATGCTGGAGACCCACACAATCGGAAATTTGCCCCACTCACATGGGAACCTCTGTTTGTATTTTTATGAGCTTAACATATGACCTGTGCAGCTTCAACCTTTTCCTTTTAGCATCCACGTATCTTTAGGGGAAGCTGTGTAGCTGAGCTTTTAAATGGTATCGGTAGCCACTACCTACACCTGCATCCATCTGCAGTGAATAATAAAGAGAGCTTACATTTAGATATAAAAGTGTATATTTTCCCATGCTGTAACTTGATTGTCTTCCACAGAGTTACACAGGGGACAGATTTGGATAAAAGTAAATCCAGTCCAAACTTTTACTCAGGGAAAAACTTATATTGGGATTAATAGGTTACTCTGGCTTTCTATCCTGCAGAATCAATTAAAAACAGTTACAAAGAAAAGTAAAAGCACCCCTGGGGTTAATGGGGCCATTTCTTTTACAGCCTTCTATCATGCATAGTCCTCAGCACCTGTTTAAAATACTATGTAATCTGAAGGCAGCTTCTTTGCAGGGGTGTAAAAGGAGGCTCCCCTGTCACAGCTGTGCATAGTTAAGACAATGTGGGGCAAGTGTGCCTGGCTCTCACTGATGCCTAAGCACACCATGACTTTCTGAGGGCTGCTCTTTGCTGGCTGACAAAAGCTGAAATAATCCCTGATATTACTCTAGTTGATGCTCTCAAATGTGAGGTGAACCTAGATCTGTCTTGTAGCAGATTATATGGGCTAGTTTGTAGGCTATCACAGGTTAAAATCTGAGTTGAGAGGCTGTGATATGGCAGCTGAGAGGGGGCTTTCCTGACATGGCTGCTGTGCTGCAGGTGAGCTAGAAGCCCCTGAGTTAGGGGAGGGAACCCATCTCCATGGGGAGCCTCTTGGTGTGGGTGCCTGGCCCTGTGACCTTGGGATACTGCTTGGGCTGGGAGCTCTGCTGTGGCTGCCCTTGCCTTGAGGTGATGCAGAGAGGTGAAAGCTGCTGGACTGAAACTAGGAGTGGTGGCAGCCCTCCTTTGTGCCCCTGTTCTCTCACGTCCCTGCCTGCCTACACAAGTGGCAATCTTGTCCATGGACCTCTGTGGTTCCGACCTGCCCTGCTCTCTGCCTTCTGAATGCATGTATATTTTGAAAAATGTTATCACAGCTTACATTTTAGTAGCATCTAGTGCTGGAGAGTGAAAGGCTTGTTGCTGTGTTTGGCATGCTCGCTTGAAGGAAACAGTGTGGACGTGTGCATGTTAAAGCTTGTGATGGCTGATCCTCATCATGTGGTTTAACGCCCAGTAAGTGGCCTGGCTGCTAGGAATTGGGGCTTTGATGCTGATTTTAAAAATCCCTGTGTAACTTTTCCTAGGCTCTGGTCAAGGCACTTGGAGACATCTCCTGCTTCTAGCATAAGTCAGTCTTGCACCAGGCTATGGGAATGTTGATAAAATCATGTTCTGCATTTGTGATTATGACTTTATGTTAGACTTAAATATGAAACTGTGCAGACAGCAGCCTCTCATGTTGGTTTTTTCTTTTCCTGTCATCCCTTCTTTTATCAAATATGGGCTTCCTCTGCCCTTGTTACCCCTCTGTGCCCTGCTGCTTTAGGGTCTCTGCTTTGCTGCCCTGCTGCTGCAGTCCTGATCTCACAGCCATGTCCTGCTGCTGCCTTAGGAGGTGGTGTGCAGCCATCCATGCATGCAGAGCCCCCTGTTGTGCTATGAGGGGGAGTGGTGGCACTGGGAAAAGGTCTCCCTTTTTTCCCAGAGCTGGTATGTGCATGGGGACACTGAGCTGGACCTGCTTACCACCCTTGAAACTCCAGGAGGGTGGCCGAGAAATCAGTGCTTTCCTGTGTCTCGTTGACCTGCTCTTTCTGGCTCAATCCTTGTAATATTTTGCTTCCTGAACTGTTGAGGGTAGAGGGATTTAAATTTGTTTTCTTTAGACTTGCTGTCCTCCTGTAAGCCCTGAACTAGATATGCCTGAGGATGGATGCTTGGCTCTTTTCAGCGTTACCTAGACCCTATAGTTTCCGCTTTTATGAAATACGTTGTAATCCATGATGTTTACAGGTATGATGGCTGTATCACTTTGTGGTATGAGACCTTTTTAAAAAAGTGATAAAATTCCCTGTACCACATATTACTTGCATGGTGGAAATAGAACTGCCTTTTTTTCTTCCCTTCCAGGCAAGTAGTTGCTGGGCTAACATACTATAAAGATGTTTCCTAAATCAGATATGTATGTGATGGGAGGGGGAAAAAGAGGGACAGGTGAGGGATTAGAGGCATCTTAGATACTATGCTCAGCATGGACAGTGATAATTCAGCCGGGTAGCTGCAAACCTTTTGTTGAATTAGAAGTTGTCTTTTTGTGAGTTGATATAGGTTGATTACTTTTTTTAACTTGGGGTTTTTGGGAAAGAGGTGAATGTAGTGGCAAAACAGTGACACAGGTAGTTCCTTTAAAGCAACACTTTGCCCAAATCCCTCCTGTAAGCAGCAAGTATTTTCTGTTGTATGCTGAGTGCTGTGTATGTGTCAGAACTATGGATGCCAGACACAGCGATAAGTAAAAAGATCACACAGTTAATTATCTTGGCAAAAAGAAAGAGCAGTTTTGTGGTGCTAAAACACAGAAGGCATTCTTTGTGGAGGATGTGTGGGATAATAGCATTGCTGGTCTTTTGCAGACTTTTGGAGTATCACTTACCCTGTGTGCAGAAGGCACTAATGCCGCCTCTTGTCAGGACACTGAATTGAATTACATTCCAGGCTTGAAACTCAACCTCCCACCTTGACAAATTGTCTGTGAGCTGAACATGATTTGAACCATTCCAGTGCCGTTTTGCTCAGTGTCACCCTTTGGTACCCTATTAATAGAACGTGTTAGCATCAGACAGCTTGGTGAAATGGTAAATATTACAGAGAACATGGCTGGATTTTCTCTTTGATGGTAAATAGATTGTGAATAATTGAATAATGCTATAATAGCGAAGAGGATCTGCCTAACATAAGGCACAAATTACATTTCTCTCTTTGCTTCAGCTCAAATGTTTCAGACTCCTTTTTCTTTGCCATAATTGAACATAATCAGTAACACAGTCAGCAACTAAAGACTGTCTGGTATCAATTCCCAAATCCAGGAACAACAACATCTAGATTTTGAAAGAGTTAATGCTCTCTATTAGCTGATTAGTTCAGTTAATTTGTTGTGTCCCGTGGTAAATAAGAAAGGGTAGTCTGTTTCAAATATCTTCCTGCAGCTCTGTATGTTATATATATATATGTGATCCACGCATATTGTGTATATCTACAAGCTTGCCTGGTAGTTGAAGGTGTTGAGAAACTACAGTTTTCCCTGGCTTCAGAGGAAGCTGTTGGCTCAGGACCTCCTGAAGGAAACTTGTCCAAGAATATTTAGTCTGGTCTAAAGGGAACAATTTGTTCCATGGAGCAATTCAGAAAGAGAAATGTGCATGACTTAAAGAATTTGTCTCACTTTTATTTCTAGATATAGCCTATATGTCTACCTTGCTGGCTGATGGAAATGCTTAGAGCAGGACTTATCTTCTACAGGAATATGACCTCACTTACAACTAAGTAATAAGGACAATACAAATCTTCCTTACCCTCCTCCTGAAATAAAGCTTACCCACGAATGTGTTGCAGCTTGATATCCCTAGATTTCAAAACACATGGTTGCTGTTGTGGGGGGAAAGGGTAGATTCTTTAAAGTGTAAGCCACTGATAGATAATTAGGGGCACATTTTCTTGTGACTTAGTTCATTAGTTATGGGTTTCTGAAGTAGCTCTTTTCTCTCTCTCCATCCGTGAGAGACAGTATATGTTACTGGGCAAATGCTTTTGCTATGTTTGACTAATTGGAGATGCTGAAAATGCCAGAGAGAGTTTACGCAAGTTGCTTAACCCCATGAATGTGGGAGTAGAAAAACATCCTGTTGACAAATAGCTTACTAGGGTCAAATTTTAGTTTAATTTGAAGTCGGACTAAGCTTTGTCAAAACTAGAAAGAGAACCTACCCAGTACGTATTTGAGGCATATGGAGAAGACCACCTTTAGTTCCTGAATGCCAGTGTCGTGGCAATCCCCATGCCAGTGTTTCTGCATCTACAGTGCAAGCTGAAAACCTCTGGTGTGGGGATGCTTGGATAACTGAGCTCCAGGACAATTTACCTCCTCCTCTGTCCTGGTAAGCACCAGCAACTTCCATTGACTTCTGTATTAATCTTTATGCTTTCAAACAGGCAGAGATGGCATTTTTCACTCAGTGGCAGCTGCAGGCCAGCTCGTGACGATGGGCCCAAGCACGGGAGGTGCTTGCAGCTTGGTGGGGAACAGCAGCTTGTAACAGTACTGTGATTAAAGTGTCAAGTTACTGCTCTTTTGTATTATATGTAGACTGTAAAAGATTAATGCAGGGTGATTTATCTTCCATTGCATTTTCCTGACAGGGAATGAGACTGTAACCAATTTTCCTGGAGCAGGGGAGCTCGGAATAAACCCTGGAGGGGGTTTAGCAAGATGGCTTGCTAGGGGGATGGACAGATGGACTAACCACCTCATCTGGACAACCCCCTGTGTTCTTCCATGTCCTGGGGAAGTCACTTCTGAAAATAGTAATGGAGCGTTTTGTGGTCTCTTTTAACTGTTGAGCCTTAGTGTTTTGAAGCTTCAAATAACATTTTCCATAAGATTGTCTCAGAGCAGCAAGTCCCATTGCCAGACCAGATTGTGATACCTCAGTTTACCCACACTCTCTACAGCTCCCCTGCTGCCTACCTCTCTTTCACTGAAAGTTTTCTGAATGCAAGCTGCCTGTCAAGTTTATTTTGTTTTCTATTTGTGGAGGGTTTTTTTTTGTTTTGAGTCTAAAATTTGCCTTTTATCCTATGAGGTGTGGTGCATCATTAAATTTTTGTTCCTTCTGGGTACTTGCAATAGCAGTCCCTAGCAGTACTAGGGAAACATCCTAAACTCTGATCATGACCAGATTGTGAGCATTGTAATTTTCCTGCTGTGAACACTGTGTGCGTATTTTGTACTCCTGATTGTTAAATGGGGATATATAAACACAGCAGCTGAGCAGGGAAGCACCACTGGTTGGCAATCAGCATTAGCCAAAGGTCAGTGCTAATTATTCTGCCTCGTTTGCATGAGAGGCTTTGAAAGATAGAGAAGAAAGTGTCTGTGGCATTTTCTGCCAACAAATTACTTGGCTGACAGGAGGATGTCACTGCTCATCAGTACTGATAGACTGCAAGTTGGTACTTGTGCAATTAAGCAGGATAGAAATATTGCCTCAGAGAGTTAACTTTCTGGGAGTAATTACTGTAGGTGTCAACACATGCTGATGAAAAGGAAGAGGATGTATTTGGTATATATGTGAATCAAGGTTATGAATGATTAGATGGTTGTTTGAGATGATCACCTCTGTCTCTAACTCATCCTTTCTTCCTCTTGCTTTTACATGTTTTACTGACAATTATGCCAGGAAGGGACAGAGGGCCACATCTACGATAATCAGGCTCTGCTGATAAGAGTTTTGGCTGTTTCTCATCTCATTGAACCTTGTGAGCTATAGTAAAACATTTAGGCTTTCTTTTTTTGGCCTTGCCCTATAGACATACCCCTGCAGTTCTGGTAAAGACATTGCAGAGCTGAAGTTGAAGCAACTGAAACAATAACACGAGGGAGGTCTGGAGGAGCTAAAGGAAAAACTGACTTTTGGAAGAAATCTGAAGACAGGAGGCCCTTAATTAATAAGACCAGTGGCTTTGGATGTTTCAGGTTCAATTTCAAATTTCCATTACTTGAATTTCAGTGGGGGCTAGGAAACTGGAATCTGGAAACTAAACCCCTTAGCACTGTCTGTTGATTCCCTACAGGTGGAGTCTATCAAGGCCTTTTTTTTGAGGATGTAAAACATTACTTCCAATTAAAGATTTTGCTCAGTAGCCTTGGTAGGATGAAGCTTGGCTCCAGCAGTGACAATATTGCCAAGCATATGTCCTGCTACATGCAGGGTCTGGTCTATGTCCATGTTACCTTTGTGTATCTGGGGCTGAGCCTTTGCCATTCGAGAGTTGGGGTTTCCTTTAGTGGGAATTGGGGAAATTCAGTTATTTAAATCTGCATGCTCTTTTTTTTTTTTTTTTTTTTTTCCTTCCCCTGAATAAATCAAACTGGAAAACAACAGTAGCTTCTTGAATTGGTCAGTTGAGCTGACAAATTCTTTTTTTCCAGCTGCATCCCTAGCTTTTCTCTGTTCTTGTTACATATTTAAATTGGGTGCATGGGGTTCCAAATAGCCTACCTACCTACTTATTAAGTTATAGAGACTTAGAATTGTGCAGAAGCCAAGTGTCCAAGCTCTGCTGTCACTGAATGACAAATGAGTGGGAGTCCTTTATGCTCCTTTGAACGTCATCACCATTGTGCTTGTCCTGTACACAGGGCATGAGCATGAAGCCTAAAATACACACCAAAAACCCTCTCACAAAGCTACGCAGGGGGCTGTAGCCTCACATAAATCAGAGCTTTGACTTACCCTTTGCATAACAGAAAAATACTTGGAAGTTGTACTTAGAGACAAAGAGCTGTGTGTCGTCCTATAAGACAGCACAATTTATCATGCATTAGGATCGTGTGTGTGGCCAAAGGCAATGCTTAGTGAAGCAGGGTGATGAATATTTCTCCTGTCCTACTGTGGTGCCCATATCCCCTTGTATCAAGGATTGCCCTGTGTTGTTTTCCTCCTTCTTCTGAATGTGACAGGGAAGCTGTGGCATTCTCGAGATGGGGGTGCTTTGGGGTCCTGCCCTGGCAGCACGTGAGAAGGGCTTTTGCTGCACCTGAGCCTCTTCAGGTATCTTCTGGCACAGCAGCTACACACCCCTCTCACCAAACTGAAGAGCTCAGCTGTCCTGTGGAGAAGTGAAGGGATACCACCTGCTTCTTTGCAGGAACAGATTAGTGTTTAATAATTTAATATGGACTCAAGTTGTTGGGGCACCCCAAAATTGTTCTGCTATGAAGAACTTTCAGGGTTGATTTAAATGACCTTTCAATGTCTGAATAATCCTCCTGCTGAGAGGTTTGAGACAGAAGTTGCTGTCCTCTGCAAACCATACTTTGCTTGGTTGCATAAACTTTGTTTAATGTCTTGGTTTGTAGCTATGGTTATCAATTACTAATGTTTAGAAACATAACTTGCAGAACTTTTAAGTTGTAGGATAATGTGATGAGGAGAATGGTTAATTCAAAGTCAAAATCATCAGATGGCAGAACACAGAGGCTGAGAAATGGGACTTTTGAGCATAAGCTTGAAGTGGGCTCAGAAGGAGGAAGGCACACTTATCACCATCAGAATGTTTAAAATCATGACAGTAAATGAGATCTAGTAAAAAAGACAGGAGAGGTGGCTGAAGGTAAATCTTATGGGGTTTGGTGGGCAGTAAGAGAAGAACTGAAGAAAACAAACCTTGCAAAAAGTGCTAGGGTTAGAGAGCACTACCTTGATAGAATTGAGGAACATTTTACATCCATAGTTTACATAGTGGTTTTGGCTTTGACTGCACTACGGCTTGTTAAAAACTTCCAAAATCCCTTGTTTACACTTTGATGTTTGGTTTTCTGTTAAAAAGAAAGGAGAAAATAATTTACAGAAAATGATAATTTCCAGATGGAAAAACTTTCATTAAATTGTAACTCAACTGCATGAGAAATATGTGAGGTTTTATTTCAAGTCCCTTCGTAAATTAAAAGGTACTGCTGATGGCATGCTTATTTTCATATTTGATTAGTAAGCACACTAAAAACTTACTAAAGAGCAAGACTCTGCAGGGGGGCCATTCCTCTCCACACAGTGCTATCATTCATTACTCAGTGCTGTTAGATTAAAAGCAGCATGGATGCAGCTCAACTATTATCTACAGCCACTTAAAGACCAGCAGTTTCAATTTTAAAACCTTTTAAATTTCTGTGGGTTTCAGTAACACTTCTTCATCCATGACTGCTCAGCTCTTTATTCACTCTGAATGAAGGAGAAATGGAAAACTATCTTTACCGTGTATCTTGAAGAGCCCCCAGTGACAAGGAATGCTCCAGTGTGTTGGTTTAGGGTGTGGTGTTTGAGGTTTGTGGGTTGGTGGGTTCTGGTGGGATTTGTTTTGGGTTTTTTGTTGGTTTTGGGGGTTTTTTTTGTTTGTTTGTTTGTTTTTTTTCTTTTGGTGTAGAAGTGGGGCAGCTGCAGTGGGCTGAGTGCCCAGAAAACTCTGGTCACTGATGGGAACATGGTAATGGAAGAAGCCTTCAGTGTCTGCTACAGCTACTTTTATTATTAAAACACTTTCATTCCTTTTCCTCTGTAAATGTAGTGATGTCTTTGATTAGCTGAATTAATAAAACTGGGGGAATGGTGGGGACAAAGACTTCATTAAAGGGAGATCTTTACAAAGTTGAAACCAGTGTCTATCCCTGCTTTTCCTTTTTCATGTTATGTAGTAAATCTCAGTTAATCTTATATAGTAATAGCTGACAGTGTCTATGGATGGGGGGTTGTCTGCCCAAAACCTTGGGTTTTTGTATTTAAGGGGGCTGAAGGATGGCAATCCCCCTGGGTTACCTTTTCCTGCACTTCCATGTATCCTTAGACTGTCATGGTTCCCCCTGAACAACCATACCCACCAACAGACTAGTTCTTTATTGAGCATAAGCAGCTGCTAAGAATGTGTTGATTTGGATTTGAAGTGTCTCATGACATGGACTATTTTAATGTGCCACAACAAAACTTATGAAGAGTTCATTACACTGGCAGTTGAGTTTACATAATGAGGAAATATTGTAGTGTTATATATTTGAGGATAGAAAGCAATTGGCAGACACACAGAATCATCATAAACATAGACAACATTTGCAGACATATGTCTTAAAAGATCTCAGATTCCTGGACAAGGAGATCTCCTAGAGATTTACACATGCAAAGACTGGGAGACCTGGCAAGGGAAACTTGGTGGGATCAAAACAATCTTCATAGGCAATCAAGTCCTGAAATATTTTAATAGTGACAGAGATAAAAATCAGCTAAGGAAAGAAGAATTGATCTGGCCTTCAGGTGGTCTTTTTTTGCAAGAGCAAGTAAGCCTTCAAGACAAGGGATACTGGCAACATTTCTTCCTGTGAGCAACACACTTAATGCGTAGGGCAGGAATTGGGTTAAGTAGAAAGAGGACAAAATGTCAGAAATAGTTTTACAGAAGTTGTTCAGACTAGTGTCCTCATGAGACTTCTCTTTTCCCTGAGGTTTTTTCTAAGAGAACAAGAAAATGGTCTCAATCTAAAGAAAACTGCAAAAACTCATCTGGTGATGTGTGTGAATTACTTTATCTGAGTAACACTAAAGGAATGCCTAAGAGCTGCTGCTACTACATTCAGCTTGCAGAGCTTACAAGTTGGTTCTGTGAAGAAAAACCCCTTACCTTTTTTAGTGCACCTTGCTCTTTTGAAAGGTGATCCAGTTGATCTAACAGGAATTTTAAGTCTGGCCATTGGTTGATTGCAATGAGAGTTGAAGGGGGG
>NW_010115192.1:0-16425 GCF_000699245.1 Pterocles gutturalis | reverse complement strand
GGAAAGAGGCAGACCTTAAGGCTAACTTTCTTTACATTTCAGTAAATGTGAAATTATTGGAGACTAAAATTAGTGTTATGTATTAAATTATTAGTAAACTATGTATTAGAGAAAAGGCCTACCTAGATGGTAGGGCTGTATTCACTGAGAACAAACACAGAGTAGCTGAATTTATTGGAGACTTATTCTGACAACCCTTTGATTCATTTGACCTGCATTGGTATGGGCTGAGCAGTGGCAGAGCTCCCTCCCCAGCCTGCGGGGAAGGTTCCTGCAGAACACTGACATCTTCTGAGGTAACCACAGCTCCTGGCCGTGCCGGCTTCTTTAGACAGAAAGCTAGAAATAGGGATTGGGAAAAATATTAATTTGTGTTTGAATAGGGAGGAAAGCTCAATGTAGTTTAGACACAGGCTCAGTGTAACCTTAGACACCTTATAAGCACATTACTCTTGGGTAAGAAATCCTTGTGCATTGCAAAATTGTAAAAATCAAAAGCTTTCAGTTGAAAGCTTTTTTTTTTTTTTTTTTTGAGGAAGGGAAATGTCAGTGAAATGGAAACAAGTTTGTGAAACAAAACTTAGGATATCGTTTTGGTGTGGTTCCCCCCCCAACTTTTGTTCTCTGGGGAGAAGAAAGAAAATTACTGTCTGCCATTGTGGCCCTGGTATTACTATACTGAGTAGATGCTTCTGGCACTAAGTGTGGCCACAGCTGCTCACAGGAGGTGATGAGGATATTGCTATGAAACTCTGGAGAAAACGGCTTGCTGCTTGGGTCCTCCTTGACAGGGAAGGGATCTCTCTAACAAAGGCACAGGGGTTCCTCTAACCTCAGAGCGAAGCCTCTCAAAGGTGACACAAGCCACTAAATTTCCCTTAAAAAGTCATTCTAGGGTTGCATGGTCCAAAGCGTGTGTGTTGGTGAGGCAGGGGGGATCCCAGCTTTGAAGGAGGGGGGTCATCTTGTTTTCGTAAACCACTAGGCTATTTTGAAATGGTTGCAGTGACTCCTGAATTGCCTTTAAATTGGAATTTAATGTCACTGTGTTCAAAACAAACAACTTTTTTTTTTTTTTCCCCCAGTCTCTGTGTTTGATTTCCTGAATGTCTTTTGTATCAGGTTGATCTGTTGTACTTCTAGCTTCATTGCCTCTGAGGCTCTAGTAATCTCTCTCACTGTGGGGAACACAAAGCCCTTAGTACTGGGATGGGTTTGAGTTCCCCTACTTTTACTGCCTTTGCTGCTTTGGACTTGATGATCAAAAAATGAAAAGTCCCCCAAAAAACCCCCAACCAACCAAAACAAAAAAACACTGCACACTTAAACCCCCCTAAACCTCCCCCAACACTAAAAAGCAACCCTACTGCAAAACTCTCTTATTCTGTGAGTAGAGCTGTGCATAGGCTTTCTGTGAATCAATATGAAAGTCATTCAGAAGGCAATTTTGACATTGGTGATGACTGTGGAAGGAGCCTGTGTAAGCCAGACAGACACGTGCTGCTTGCTCACTGCATCCTCGTCCAAGGAAAGCACCCCCAAAACCCCCTTCTCAGCACTTCCTTCTAAGAGATTTGCTTTTACTGGCACATGCTTTAGTGTATCATTCAGGCTAAAGCTACACCAATCATTAATGTTTCAAAGTGCATTCAAGCCTCTAATCACCTGAAACGAATGAGGTATTTAGATCATTATAATATTTTAGAATTCTAATGGAATGGTGCTGAAGCTGTTGTGATATTTTTCTTTTTTTTTTAATATGGAACATATAAATTTCTGAGACATTAGAAATGTAATATCACCTCTCCCTTTGCAGGGCAACAATCTGACATTAACACATCTCGAATGTAGCAACCCAAGGAAAAATATCCACCCTGTTGCTCTGCAGTGATGGAAGTGCTTTTTAATGTGCTTCCTTTCAGCCTGATACTATATAAACCCTACAATATTCAGCCAAAACAACAACAAAAAAACCCTAAACCACATCAGTAAAAAAAATTACTAGTAATATTACAGGAAAGCTAGATATGGGGCTCTTCAGCCTTTTTCTATTTTGTCCAAACTCTTTGTATCTGTGGCTACAGATCCCTGCACAGTTCCATGGTGGAGGATGCCAAGAACAGCTTGTGTGGCACAGAAAAGGAATATTTGTGGTGTTCGTTCTTGGAGGTTCCACTCAAGGATCATTCTTCCAAAAACCTCTGTATGTACAGATAATGATACATGGTCCGTGCTCTAAAGCAGCTAGATCTCAGAGAAATGTGACAAAACTCTGGGCAGGGGAGAAGAAAGGGCAATTCTATCTGCTTTTTTTTTAATATGTGTTCTGAGCACAGGGACAGAGAGTTTAAATTTTATTTACTATTAGAAACTTGTATGCCCTTGCAAGTACTTTAAAAAATGGAAGACAAGTATTTAAATTTATTGCAAGGCTTATTAGGGTAATGCCCTTAAAATAAGTGTACCTCAGTGTCTTCTACCAAACAGTAGATTAACGCTATTCTAGTCTGCTTTTCATATACCGAATAGGGTCAGAATTGGAGACAAAGAGGCATTATACTGCTGTTACGAAAGCAGGCATGGTGAGAATGCATGTGTTTAATCCTAGACAAATGCAGGTCTTTTGTGGTGCCTTGGCTTTTGGAATTACTTCACTAAAATTCTGCTTCTACATAATGGCAACATTTTGAGTTATGCGATGAGAATAGTAAGCAAAGACTAAGAATAGTGAATGTTTATAATACCAATGTCCTCAGTACAGCTACGAGCAGTTAATAAACACCAGATCTTATTTCTCAAAAAAAAAATTGGACTTTCTCATCTGTGCGATAATACTGTAAGTAATGGATTGTTATCCTACATGACTTCAGTGTTTAATGTAACATTTTCATTAAGTTTAATAGAATGTGTTTGTGTACTATGTGTGATTGACAGCATCTAGTAGGCTGCAGTGAGATAAACAAAGGAATTTCACATTCAGGTGGGGATGTCAGAGGAGTCCTAATAATTAGATCCAAGATTCAGAGGGCCCGATTCACCTTGAAAGGATGTCAGAGCAACCTATGAATTCTGTGTACTGCTGATATGCAGTCACACTTCAACTCTTTAGGTAAAGAGTGGGAAGTGTTTTGATTCTCTGGGAAAGCAAAAGCCAACAGAAACTTTTATGCAATGGTATGGTACATCTACAGTGACTTCTTCCAAGCATCATTTTGTATTGGTGTCATTCATCTGGAAAGGCCTTTGCTAGCATTCAATCTTTCCCAAGCAGAAGGTCTTGATCCAAATGCTGCAAAGAAAATGTCCTGTTGACCAGATGAGGCAGCTGTCAGTAACCTCTTCCTGATGATTTCACAGTCACATTAATTATGCATTTTTTAGAGACGTGTTAAAAAAATGTAGAACTTCCTAAAATAGTTTGGTTTTTATATCAGATTGCAGATCTGAATATTTAGAATACAAGCTCTGAAACAGTCTGAATAATTAGAATACAAGCTCTGAAACAGTAACATTTAAACATTTCATTTTGAAGGATGATAGTGTGTAAGTGCCCTCCCTGAAGATTTTTTTTCTTTGCCCTATGATTAATTTGCTTGCATTTGCTTTAATCTGTTGCCATGTGCAGCAAAAAGATAAATTGTGTTTACATTACCCTAGTCCCTCCCTTCATTTCCAAAACAACTGCTTTTATGCACTTCAGGCAGCTTGAATCAGGCCTAATTACAAAGTCCTACATCTGCTTTCAATCTATGGGCTAGCACACAAGGTTGCTCTTGTATTTAGGCTTGCACAGTGGTTTCACTTGTTTGTTTATGTTTTGCTTTAAAAATGTGCATGTATAAACATCCACAAGGACAACAACATCCTAATATCTGACACCTGCCATACAACAGCTAAGAAGGATTTCCACTTCCATGCTCTGCTGTCTCCTCAAGACACTTGAGCTGTGTCAGAACAGGCACAAAGCTCTAGGCTAACTGCTCAAGCCATGTTGGGGCTCATTAAGGTATAACCTCTCTTTTTGTTTCCATTTGTACCAGCTGTGCTTGGCTATCAAGGACGAACCCAAGTGCCTAAGGACTTGAATAAAAGCTTCCCTCTCCACATTTTGGGATGGTTTCCTCTGTGCTGCAAAAGGAAGACTTGATGAAATAAAAGAGTATATAACGGGCATAGGTAGGAAAGCTGTCAGGCTGCTAGTGTAAGCTTTCTTAGATGATGCATTGGTCTCAATTCTCCCTGAAATGATCATGCAACCTTGAAGTTCTTGTTCTTACTACAGATAAGAAGACAAAAAGCATCATGGTAAGACAGAAGAGTATGCTTCACTGAGAAGGGGTAAGCACAAATCTTGGTTGAGAGAAACGGAAAAGCTTTAATTTTTTTTTCAGCTTTTCATTTTTCAAAAATTTAAACATAGGATCAGGAGTAAGAACCAAAATACTGAAGCAAGAGTCTCACAATGGGTTGAAATTCTAGATTTTATTGCTCCCACCGTATGCCTGGTAGCCTCTCCATCCTGCTGAGCACCACTTAATTCTGAATATTCTCCCACTGCAGGTATTTGCCCCCTGCAGGTCAACGCTGGGCTCTGTGGGGGGCTGCTGGGCCACCTGGACCCCTCCTGGCAGCCAAAAGTGCACTGAGGCAGGTGCCACGAGCCCTGCAGTGGTTTGATAATTCGATGGCGGGGAGGGAGACATTAAGGCAAAACCAGGAACTCTGTTTCCAAAAGTTGGTCTCTCCTCTTAAAACATATGGGATAGGAGCTTCTCTAATTCAGTGTACAGTTGCAAGATGCAGCTTCCTGGTGGTATACTACACTTGTTTCGTCACCTCTCAACAACGCAGCCTTCTCAAGCATGTGCTGAAGCTCTTTATACCATCCTGCCATTTCTTTGTTCTTTTTGTTTAACAGAGGGACTATATGGATGAATGAGAGCATGTAAAATACGTATGGATTTAAGGACAGGACTACTTTGTGTCTTATGATAGCTTATAAAACTATTTCCTTGACAGGAAGGATAAAAATTATATTCTAGGGAACAGAAAGCATTAACTCTTATGTTCTTATGGTCTGTTGATGTTCCTCAGGTATCATGGAATAATGCATGAAACCGGAAGACTGTTTCTGAGAAGTTAGTCGATGAATGGCAGAATTAGTCTTAAAGAGAGAAACAGTTACTTAGAAGGTCATTCTTGCTACAGCTGACCTCAGGTGGATCACTGATAAATCAACTTTATGCACAAAGGAAAAACTAAAACTTATTTAGTAGAAAAAAACCCAGTATCGTGTGATATGCCTTGTATGCCAGGTGGCATCAATGGTGGGAAGAGCCAGGAAAATTGTTTCCTTTTGGGAAAATACCAAAAATAAGAACCAATACAGTCTCTAGCTTCTTATATGGTCAAGGTCAAGATATGGAGCTATTTTTTCTTTTTGATAAACAATTTTCTTAATTGGGGCACCAAAAATTAGGTGGGATGAATCTAGGGTGTAATATTTTTATCGTCTCCTCCTGTAGTCAAGGAGAAAGGGGGTAAATAAGTAAGATCAAGATGGGTTCTCAGTCATAAAATGCTGTGAGTTTTCTCACTGCTGCCATCATCCAAACTAATTGTATGCCGAATGAAATACATTTACAATGTATACAGGTGTGTTATCAAACTCGAAATGAAACACCATTTCTTCTTCAGATGTTCTAAACTTTTCTTCCTTTCATTGTTGAAAGTGTGCAGCCTTTTATAGCTTTTGAATGCTAACTTTTTTCTCATCTGATTCCTTAATGTGTTTGTGAACAACAGTGTTATCATTCTTTCACCTTTTTGAGCTGTTTTTGGGGAAGAGTTATGCATATAATTATTGCTATTATTATTATTACAGAGTACATCAGCTATGGAATAGATCTACTGTATCTGTTTTGAATTGTGAGGTATTTTTACTATGTAATAAGATTGTACAAAATTGAGAAGGCTCTTTTGCTTAATATAAATTACACTCTGTCTTAACATTGCATTCTTAATTTCCTTAATTTCCTTGGTGATTTAATAAGTACTGGAACGCTGTCTTAACATTGCATTCTTAATTTCCTTCATTTCCTTGGTGATTTAATAAGTACTAGAACTAAACAAGAAAAGCATTCTAACACAGAGGTGAGGAAATCTAGAGTTAAAGCTGCTACTCTGCTCTTAATTCACCCAGCAGTGCATAAGCACTCTATTAAGAAAGCCACAGAACAGCAGGTGAGCTTTTATCTTATGTTTCTGCAATGTATATTCCATATGTGCCACACAGTTCACTGCATATGCTATGTATGATCACCCACTGCTTTGGACCCCTGCTGTACCAAGGTACAACCAGGTGATGTAAGAGGATGGGGAATGACTGCCTGATTAATATATCCCTGTTCTCTTGATGATCCCTCTGCTTCCAGCACATTCTTTTAGTGGAATGGGACCTAAGATCTTCCTCCCTCCCCCTCTGGTCTCCTGTTCTTTCACTCTTTTCCCTCTGTAATGTGTGGAACCTCTTGTTGTGGTCTTCTGCTCATTAGAAACAGAGGCCCTTTCCTCAAGGAGTAAGAGCATGAAAGCCTTTCAGGTTTCCCAAATTACTCTTACAACTGAAGAAATGAGTCCTGGGGTGTGCCAGTTTTCGTGTTGTGGAATGCCGCTGTAGTGATGATGAGCAGGGAATGTCAATAGCTGCTTTCCTTTGCTTCTCTTCTTGCACCAAGTGCTGTAGCGCTTTGCATTATGCACTTCTGAGTGAAGCTAGTTCTTTTCATGCAATACTCCTCTGTAAGTTATTACATATCTGATGTTTAGTAGTAGATTAACGTAATTTACTCTGACACAGCTTTCCAGGATACAGGGTCTTAATCTTCAGTAATACTTTCCTTATGATGTTATTTGAACTACAGTAAATATGTGGGAGGCTGTTTTAGTCTGATTCTCCAGCCTTAGCTCCCCGTCAGGCTGGACCCTTCAAAAATAGCTGTCCAAGTGTGTTTTCTCTCCTGCTACCCCATCCCCAAGGCTGTAAAATGCTATGAGACACAGAAGTGAAGGTTGCTTCCCTGCCACGTGAAGGGGACCGGCAAAGCTATTAAACATCCATGGCACTCTGTGTTGCTAATTTCTAAGTCTCTTTGACTCCATCTTCTGAGACAGCAAAAGAAAAGCAGAGCAGAGAGTGAATTCAGAGTAACTCCTCTGACTGTGCGCATTGGGAACTGGCTGTGAAATCTGTGTAGACATACTGTAGACTGCAGTTACCCTCATTTTGAAAATGCATTGATCAAAGGGACTCTGTCAGTATCTGATTAAGAGCCATGTAAGAGCACTGAAGACATTTCCTTCTGGTTAACAGCTCTGATTACAGGGGACTCCTGGAGTGAATTTCCCTGCTAGCAGACAGGCTTGTCTCCAGGCTCCACCTGACGCTATAGGGTTTCTCAATGGCATGGCTTCCTGTTGTTGAAGGCTACTATTCATTCACAGCTTGTAAATCAGTGGCTTGTAAATCAAGGGATGAAAAAACTACTGTTAGGGAAATGTTCCTCAGCAAATTCCTCTCCCTCCTCCAGATATTTGTTTTCCCAGGGCATATAGTCCATGATCATGGAAAAATATTTTAAAAATCAACATATGTAACTAATGGTAGAGGTGGAAATGAAGGACCATACCTTCTTCATTACCTGGGAAATTTTCTGTAACTACTTTAATGAGATTTTTATTTCTTTTTTTTTTTTTTGTTAGTATTGAGTTTGTTTTATAGTAGAGTCAAATTAACATTTTTGATGTTAACAACCAATTGTCTTGCATATCCTTAAAGCACAATAACCAGAATTCCTGAAGGCTTAATGCAAGCAAGAAGAACTAGAGAGATTTGGGGTTGCTTATTACCGATTTTTCTGGCATAAATGATTGAAATAGTATTAAAAAGCTCTGCTCTGATGAATGCATCCAGGTGACTATCATCAGCTGCTACTACTGCAAAGAGCACAACACATTCAGTGAAAATATCTCAGAGGGGCTAGAGAACACCAGGAAGCTATGATAATTAGAGCGCAACATTTGGTAGCCAAACCTCAAGAAACACACACATTTAGAAATATAACAAGCTCAAACTGAATTACTGCCAAACATGTTGCTTATCTCGCGTAACCCTGAGAAACATGCTATGCATGTCATTTTTATTATTAACTCTTTTCTGTGTAAGACAGCAGGCAGAGTTACGTGCAGTCCTATGTGGTTCATGAGGCACTTGTAGAAATCCATTTACTGGGACAAATTTTAAGTGATCTTGGTAGTTAATACCACTGACATGAGTGCAACCCACACAAACATGTGCAGACACCTACAAGCTGAGCTCAGGGCCCCCTGCTCTATTGAAGGAGTCAGCAGGGCATAGCAGTGCTTCCCTGCCCCTCAGTCCAGATGTACTCCTACCCTTAGCCTGGCCATAGCTGGAGCTGCCTTCTCCCACCAGCCAGAGCAGCTCTGCCGCAGGCCAAAGGAACCGAACCTCTGCAGTGTTCCCATTTCAGTGATGCAGCTGGTGGTCACTTTGCTTTACACTTTTATGGCTAGCATATTCCAGTACGGTTAAAAATTGTATTCTCAGTATCTAAGGTCATTTAACATGCACCAGACTGTTCTTTTTGTTCTGAGCCCCAGCATTTGCTCCAGAGAAAGTAAATGACTGGAGCGGGGGCCATTGGAGAGGGGTGAGAGATACTGCTGCAGCCACAGCTCTGAAAAGTAATGTGATTTTGTAGGGGGAAGCATGGACAACCAGTGAATGAGCTGAGGTAAGAACTGAGGGAGAAGATGAAAAACAGTAAGGACTGGTGTAAGAAAGAAAGAAAGAAGAAAAGTTTGAAAAGGAATATAATTTTTCATTCACTTAAAAGCTAAAAAAATGTGAGCATTGCTTAACTTCCTAAAAGAGAGTGTGGTGATGGGGGACAAAGTCTATAATTTCTGCTCTTGATGATAGCCAGGGTGTCTTTGAGACATTTTTATGTATTAGAGGTGCTTAGTTTTCAAGTGTATGCTTTAAAACGAAATAAATAAAACTTTCCGTGGAACATAGGTTGGTTTTTGAAAATAAGCTCATTCAGTTGAAATCAGAATGTCTGACAGACAGCTGTAGTTCCAGTATCCCATACATGCGCAGCTGTATTTGAGTTTACAGAATTGCAAAATGGTAAGCTAAGACTAATTCCAATAGACTGCCTTATTTAAACCAAAACAAAACACCCCCTTTACTCCCCCAATTACTAGCCTTGATGGTGTTTGCAAGAAGACAGGGTGGCCTGAGCAGAGGTGGAATTTGCATAACTAAGTATAATGTTCTTGGCACAAATCACTGGGAGCAGTTTCTGCTTGTGTGATGGTTAGGAGCACCTTCCCTCCTTCTTCTTCCAGTAAGGATGCTGCTTGTAGTCTTTTTTGAGGTTTCCAAAGGGAAAGGAAACCAGTATAATTAATCTTAGGAGTTAGCCTCTTGCTGCATCAAGAGAGGTGATGTGTGTTTTCTTGTAGGGGGTAGTAGGTATAGAATAGGTATGTTTACATTGTGGAATAGGAGACCAAACTCCTTTTTCAACAGATCAGGATGATGCTGCAACCAAAGATATGAAAAAGCAAAGGGCTGGCATAGACTAGCTATGGTTAAAACAAACAAACAAAAAAAGGAATCTTAGTTTTACTTTGTCTGTAATTATCAAGCCACTAATTTTGAACTTAAAAAAAATACTTACTGTATTCTTACTCTTGATTATCCAGTTAGTTATGCATATTGTGATGTTACTTTTTGTCATGAGATGCAAGAAAATGTGCTCCCTAAAATATATTGACAGCTTTCAGTAGAGACTGGGATAGCACAAAAACCTCAGCTATGGAAAGAATAATGTGCTTAATTTCACAGTTCTTAACAAGTGTTGTCTCCAAAAGCACTCTGTCTATGCACATGCATAATATATATAGTGAATGCATAAATCTCTTTGGATTCATGTTTCTAATAAAACCAAGTCAAAATCCTTTTCTTAAGTGAAATCAGAATTGAACTTGAAATATAAAATAGTTGGATGGTGTTTCTTCTAAGTAACTTCCAATTTTTATGCTCATCCCCATTTTTTGGTTACAGAATAAATACAAACATGCTGAAATGCCATGATGAAGGGTTGCATTTGCAGTATTTCCAGTATTTCCATTAGTAAAGGCTAGAAATTTTGTGGCACCTCATCCAGTTCTGCATATTAAACAAGCCCAAGAGGGTACCTCAACTTCTGGGTGTTCATATAAAGCAAAATCTCAGACACTGAGGTTTTCCAATAACTACAAATTGAGAGAGATTGCTTGTTTTCTAGCTTTCTCCCCTTACCCTCACAGAACTTCTGAAAACAACCATTTTTATTGCTCTTACATTTAGGAGTAAAATTTCCTGAAGTTAGGTAATTAAAGATGTAGTCTTGATCCCATGCAGATGAGTTAACCATGGAGTCCACACGAGACTGCTCAAGCCCTGTGACACTTGGCCCTTCAAAATCTGCCTGTTCACCTGAAAATGCTAAATTGGAGTCGTACACTTTTTTCTTGTGTTCTGCTGTGTTCCAGTGAAATCCAGGGCACTTTATTCTACTCAGGAATACTGTGAGTTGTACTTAGCAATTTCTGAAACTTCTATTACTTTTAGAAATTGGACCTCTGGACATAAATTCATGTAGAAGTAATTTATTTCTAAGCCATTTTAATAGGCTTGGGTACTAATTAGTTTCGATTTCTTGATTACTATCTTTAATCATTTTGTGGCTGGTCACTTGACCCTAGTGACCCAATCTTTCTAATTTGATTAGGAAGCTATGGGCATTTGTAAGACTAGTTGCCTGGATATAAACTGTTTCTGGAAGAACCTTTATCATAAATGTCAAAAGAATAGCTCCTCAGATCCATCATTTCCCTCTTATTTGTACTTAGTGCTTTCCCAATTTAGTAATCAAGGACTTCTGGGAGACCTGATGGGCGCTCAGTCCTTTTTGATGTTGTGCTAGACGTACACCAAGCTGAGTTTGGGCACGGCTGGTACTTCATCACTGAGAAGGCTGAAGACCTGTATGTAATTACTGGGTCTGATCTCATGATGAAACTGTTTTCCCTAGAAAGAGTGCTTAAAAATGGTAAAACAAGCTTAATATCAGTAAGTGACTCTGGTATGTCCATTCTGTTATGAGAGTCGTGTTACAGACTTCATTCCACTATATGTGACTGGGGAGGAATTTAGCATTTAATCTTCCCTTGGTTCCTATGGCATCTTTTATTTATGTAAATAGAAGACTTATGAAAATACAGTGCATAACATGATTTGTATCAAATGAATTTATTTTTTGTGTGTGTGTGTTTTGCTTCATAATTTTTCGTTTTCTTCTTGCATGTGTGTCTGTGTTTTGCTTTTTCATGCCCCTGCTTTTGGCTCTTTTTTTACTTTTTCCTCTATCAAACACTTTTTTCCGTTTTGGTACATTTCCTTCTCCCTCTCCCACCTTTCCTGCCCTCTGAAGTCCTCATTGCTTTTAACTTGGGTCTTGTTTAATGATCGTATTACTTCCTGCTAAAACTTGCCTAAGAGGAGATGATCTGTAATATTAATGGAAAACAAATCGCAGAACTGTATTCCACTTTCGCTTTCTTCTGCTCTTAGAGTTTGTATGTGCAATGGTTAGAAGGCATTCCTGCTGACTTTGCAGGAATTTGATGGACCTCAATGTATTAGGAAGTGTGTAGTCAAGGTAAAGCTGCTGAATCTAAGTGCTTGCTATAGACACAAGAGCTTTATAGCTTCAAAGCCTTTCAGAAATTCCATCTTGCTCTTATAATACCTCTGGAATGTGATTGTTTAGAGTCTTGATAACAATTTAATTAGTCATTTTGCAGTCCTAAGTGGTTGTGGTTGAGGGTTTTTTCAGGGGTACTGATTGGCTTCATTTTTTGCAAAAATCAGTGTTTCAAACGTTACTGAAGAACCTTAAGGCTGCCTCTGGAGAAGATTGCTTTTTGGCTTCTAGCTGGTGTGGAGGCAGTAATCTCTGAAAGTGGGTCTGAGGAATTATTCAACACCACAACTAAGTTTGTTAACATCATCTCAGTTTGATAAGGAGAGAAACAGATAAAACCATTAGCTGGCTAGTGATCTTCATAGTGTGTTAGCCAAGACGAACAATTGATCATAACTGTGAATTTGTACTGTGAACCATGGGGAGGTCTTAAAGCATGGAATTGTTTTCCAAGGCGGACAAGGATGTTTGCTCAAGATGTATATAATTTCTTTTTTTTTTTTCTGTCTGAAGCTAAATGAGAAATGGTGATAAGAATGTGAAGCAGACAATTGATCAATATTCATGGAATTGAGCTCAGACCATTGGAGGCTCTGGGCACTGGGTTTTAGTTTTGGTTATGCAGCACCAAAATAAATAGACCTTTGGGTCCTGTATGAAACTTTAGGAAAAGCTATTTCGTATATAAATGTTTACTAAGTAGTTGGTCTGTGGTAGTGCACATCTCCAAAAATCTCTGCAGCATGCTGAAGAAGAAATGTTTGCGGTATAGGGACATTCGCACATCTTGAATGTGTGAAATATTAATGCATGGTATATAAGGACACTATAAATGTTGATAAGAATTCATGAAGGCAGTAAGTTTTCTATCATACTATATCTAGAGAAAGAAAAATATTGTTAGACTGAAAACAGCTTTTCCTATATAGCTTCTTCATACCCTTTTCAGTGCATAACACTTATCTCTGTGGTTGCTTGAGCAACAATCTCTTGGATGCATCATGCAGGGTTCTCCACTCTCTAGAGTCTGCAAGCCATTGCAGAAAAATGTATGTTCTGCAGGTGCATCCCTTTCACACCACTTCTTCCTGTCTCCAAAGACTTCTTGGTCTTTTTTCCTGACCCCCTCCCCTGTATCCTCTCATGAACTATATACCTTCCAATAGCTAAGATTTTTTTAATTTTTTTTTTTTTTTTTTAGAGGGAAAAAAACTTTTTTCAATATATCTCTAATGACAGCATTACATTAGATTCTTGGGGGGGGGGGGGGGCAGGCAGGAATTTTGTGTAGCTGTTTCAGACTTCCATCTGAAGCATACCAGATACCCCCAGCTGAAGTGCCTTTTTTTTTATTTTTTGTAAATTTAAATGTCATTTATCTGTAGGGGATTACAAGAAATTTATTATGAGATGGCAACTCCACCTCTTGGGATTAAAGCAAAGATTTAAAGTCTTTTCTATCTATCATTTTGTTTCCCATAACCTATATTTATTCTGCATTTTATTAATAAAAGTTAAAGCCCTTATGAAAAGACAGAGCAGCCCAATGAAGAAAGCAGTGGAGTTAGCTCTTGGGTATGTGGAATTTAATGGCTTGGCTATAGTCTGTTATGTGTCTTTTCACAATTTACTTCGTTTCCCTGTGCATATTATTACCATCATTTCACAGTCCTTTAAGATTTCTTTATGAAAGTGCTATAGAAGAGCTACATATTATTGTAAGAGAAAGTGAGGGAATGACAAAGCTGAACAAGACCTTAAAATACCTATTTCTTCCTAGCACCTTTTTGCAAACATGCTATTAGAAATCATAAAATTTTGAATAATCATGATGAAGTTTGATATCTTTAATGAGAAATAAAAAAATTTTAAAAGCCCAAACTCCAACCCACCCACCAAAATCTTTCCAGACCAGGCTGTAGAACAGCTTACTATTGTTGGTTTTATTTATCCCATGTAGGAGGATGCTGTCCACAATAAAATGAAATTGCAAAAGGTTGCTGAGGGTCCCATCCTATTATTTGTAACTGAAGTTCATCATTCCTGGCCTGGTCCCCTGGAGGTGAAGGAGAACTGCTGTGGGCAAGGGAGGGTGACAGAGACTGTCCGTTCTGGTGGGTGCCCTCAGGTGCCTGGTAGGGCTGCTTTTCTTTGGCATCTCACTGTTTCCGGTAGGATGTTGCCCCAGGTCTGACAGGTGGGCTGGGGGAGACTGGCAACAGCCACAAAAGGAGAGATTTGGAAGACACACGGTCAGGCTGGGTACCCTGAACCTCTGCAGCCTCATTGCTCAGGGATGGCCCACGCCTACAGCTGATATGAGAAAAGAGGACAGAAATCAAAGAGTTGGCAGGAAATTCTGTTTCCCCACTCGATTCGGTGAGAAATGGAATTTTATTTTTCTTCTTAATTGCAAGATTCCTCCATTATGTTTTGCTCTCCAGTTGTCTTCAGAGTGCTAAAAGCTTGAATGGGGTGTTCCTCTAGTGGCTTTGTTGTAGGTGATGTTTGGGTTCAGTTTCTTAATGGCTACTTTAATGGAAGATAAGATTTTAAGGGGATGTATGCAATCCTATGGTTAGGGCACAAGAAACCTTCAGTGTTGGGGAGAAGGTGGGCTAACATGTTTTTTCACAGAAGACCAGAGCAGCTACTTGTGTAAATTTTTTTTGTTTTCTATGTGCACGTGTTGTCCATTTGTGAGAGGCTGAACTGTGGGACATTTGTCCTGAAGATTGCTTGGAAACTGAACTGTGCACCAAGAAGGTCCACCACTGACGTTGCATGGTGAAGCCAGTGTGGTTTGGTGTGACAACTGCCACCACATGCTGGGTCATGCGCAGTGTACCACAAGAGGGAATGCAGCAAGTGCATATATCCCATGGGCATGTTTGAGAGGGAGACATGCCGAATGTGCTGGACATGTCGGACGTGCCGCTGCCATGGAAACCCTTGGCCCAATGGACTTTCTCCAGACTGTTTATAAAAGCCTGCAGGAAGGAGCACAAGGAGGATGCACGTGAGCGGAGGTGTGAGTGAATGTGTGCATGTGCGAGATTATGCGTTCACCACCAAGGCCTGTGAAGAATCGGAACATCCCTGGAACGTGGTTGGTAACTGTCTCTTGCCTTTCTGTCTCAACTTCTTGCTTAATTTCTATCTTTTATTTCACTTTTTCCTATCACTTTTATGTTTTACTATTGTTAATAAAATTGGTTGGGTTGCACGGCATCTGACCTCGTTTGGTCTTAATCTCGCTCCTGGGATCTCATCGAATCCAACCTGACTTTGGATCAGAACACCATTTTATATTGTAAAATTTAAAATATACCATCAGCTCTGTTTCTGAATGCACTGATAGCAACACTTTGTGTTGTGGTTTGTTTGACTTGTGGGTGAAACAACAGGGAACCCACAGATGGCATCTAATATTTAAGCAGGAAGAAGTCAGCATCAGTATCACAGAGGAATGTGTTATAAATAGAAAATGTCTGTAGAAGAGTTAATTAATTTACAGTGAAAACACTAAGCAAGAGAACTGGTGCCAATATCTCACAGGAATATTTTTAATTTACATTTTCTCAGTCTTTGGAATAACTTTCATTCTGCTTCAGCATGAGGAAGTGTAAAGAAGCTGTGGGAAGTCTGATAGTGTGTTGCAAGGTTTTCTGAACACCAGTTTTGCCAACTTAAACTCTGTCTCAGTTGAACAGCATGTGCTGGTAAGGAGAAAATGTGATCAGCGATCTCACAGCTTCTATTTGCGTAAATCATTCCCCCTTACCTCTTGGGGAAGGTCAGGGACGCAGTCAGCTCCACCACAGTGAAAAGATGTGCAGCGCACTGGAGTTTCTTCCAGTTGAGGCGGGGCTATAATCAAGTTAACCAACAACAACAGATGAGTTTATTCAGTTGTGGGTTTTTTTTTTTTTTTTCCCTTTATGCACTCTAGGATCTGAATTTAACATCAATGGTTAAATGATACTTCACCTTACCTCCCACATCTGGCCCTTTTCTTTGAGCCTTGGATGCAATGAATAGCATGTCTGTTCCATGTGCCTTGCCTTAGACTTGAGATCTGTGGCGTGATTTGGCCCCAGTTTGATAAGATGCAGAGATTAATTCAATCTCCTGTAACTAAACCTCACCATTTATAAATCTCTTGATGATTCTGACACTTTAAACCTTTTTTTTTTTTTTTTTCCTCTCTGTGATATATGGGGTAGAAGCAGGTCTGGTGCGAATGCCCGCTAAGCTGCAGTATGATACCTCAGGTCATGCACTTAGGGCACAGGCCCATTTACCCACTTAATCCCCAGCTCCTGCTGAGTAACCCAGTTTTTCTCAGACTAATGGCAAATTGGAGACAATCTGCAGTGCTATTTTGGAGGTACCAGCTATGAGTGTTGAGCAACTCCCAAAGAAATGGGTGATGGAGTCTAGAGTGAAAGGGCCTAAAGTCTGTTTTTCTGTGTGTCTTCTACTGTTCCTTATCCTTGGGAGACAAGGAACAGCTATTCCTTCCTGAGATCTTTTTGCCTACTACCTATATTTTATATATATGTATATATATATATGTGTGTGT
>NW_010115191.1:0-473 GCF_000699245.1 Pterocles gutturalis | reverse complement strand
AATGCTTTGCACAAGTCCAGGCAGATTACGTGAGTTGCTTTTCCCTTATCTACCAATGCTGTAACCCTGTCGTAGAAGGCCACCAAAGTAATCAGGCACAATTTGCCCTTAGTGAAGCCATGTTGGCTGGCACCAATCATGTCCATATTTTCCATGTGCCTTAGCATAGATTCCAGGAGGATTTGCTCCATGGTCTTGCCAGGCACAGAGGTGAGACTGACGGACCTGTAGTATCCCAGGTCTTCCTTATTTCCCTTTTTAAAAATGGGGGTTATTCCCCTTTTCCATTCAGTGTGAACTTCACCAGACTGCCACAACTTCTCCAATACGATGGATAGTGGCTTAGCAACTTAATCTGACAGTTCCCTTAGGACCCACAGATGCATCTCATCAGGTCCCATCGCCTTGTGCACCTTCAGATTCCTCAGGTGGTCTCAAACCGGGTCTTCTCCTACAGTGGGCAGTTCTTTATT
>NW_010115190.1:169649-185895 GCF_000699245.1 Pterocles gutturalis | reverse complement strand
CTAGAAAGGTTAAAAGCCACCATCAAAAAAAGTGTTGTGGTCTCGCTGCATTTATTTTTTTTAAATCCTGCATGTGTGAGGTTAAGCATTTAAATAACTCATGGGATTTTTAGACCTTCTGAACCCCAGGCTGCTGTTAGCATATATGCTCTGGAAGTTCAGGTGTGCAGAGGATGTTTTACAGCCAGCTCGTCTCTTGATCAGGTATTCTGCTAATGCATACTGACAGATATTTTGTGAAGCAACGTTCAGTCTATTTATTGACCCCCTGCCCTCAAATGCATACATACAGCAGAGCACTCCAGTTTATATTTAATGCTGAAACATTTGTAAGTACTGTATATCCTATGATCTATTGGACTAATGAAAAATAAGGTTTATCACTGCAGTCCAGTGTAAATCTGCGGATAACCTTACTGTACAGTCAATTTATTCCTTTAACAGGTTTATTCCTTTATCAGGTGTTTGTAGAAGGTTTCACCATAAGTACAGCAGAGACATAATTTGCTGTGGGGCAGATTTATTTGTTTCACAGGGTTATTATTTTAACAGTCTGATAATCACTATGAGTATGTTTCACCATTTGGTATTTCTGTGTGTATATGTGAAAGTGTGTTTATTCATTCCCTGAACAGTTTCATTTCCTTATCAGCTATTCATTTTAAAGAGTTTTATTACATATGCAGAGTGTGTAGGGTACTACAGTGCAGTAATTTTATTAAGAGATTTATTTAGTGTCAGATATTCATTTAGCTGGGGTTCACTGTAACACAATCATACACTTTCACCTGGCCAATTTTCTTTCTATCTGGCTGTTTGTAATAAACAACGCTTTCCCTGCACTACAGCCCTCAATTAATTTTTTTTTTTTTTTAATTTTTACAGGGAACTCCCCCATGTTCTGACCCCTTTGGTTTATTTTATTCGTCAACTTTTCTTTTTTTTTCTGCCTCATTGTCAGAGGAAGGGGATTTTGTTTTCAGGCTCATATTAAGTGGTGGGGTTTTTTTGCTTTGTTTTTGTGTTTGTTTTTTTTTTTTTAATTGAATAAGCTTTAAGATTCTGCTAAGAGGAGGTTTCAGAAATGTCTCTTGAATGTCACTTGGGAATTGGTCGAGTCCCAGTCTGTGACTGGCTTGAGAAAAGCAGAACGAGGAAAATGATCCCAAAACAAGACTAGTTTACTCACAACCTGTTTGGTTTCAATGTTTCGCTATGATTTAATAATTTTCATGTTGTGTGAATTAATTCCAGAAAAGAGGAGGAAAGGAACTCTTCATAAAGTGTAGGTGAGGTCTGTCTTTAACTTGGTGTAAAATTAAGCTCTAAAAATAGGGGAAGAAATGTAAATGCCTCACTGAATCTCATACTGAGGCAAAATACAGACTTATTCTGATCTTCCCGATGTCCAGGGTTGTTTCAGTTTCAGGTTGTCTGATTAGACAGGAGACAGGCTTGGTGTCTAGTTGTTGGTTTGCCTTTCTGTCCTTGCAGCTGTGCTATGAGTCCTCTCTGCTCCGAAACGGCTGGAGGTCACAGAGGAGGTAGAGGGTGACACTGAACATCCCAGGGACCCAGATGCAGATTTTCAGGCACGTAGCAACCTTACTTTGAATGACTTATGGGATAAATAGCTGCTCTGTAGCAATGTGTTTTTCTTATCCAAAGCAGATAAGAATCAGTGAAAACATCTGAGCTTGGTGTTGGGTCAGGTACTTAACTGCAGGGAGGTACTTCTAGTAACTGGCCAACCTCATAACTGTCTTCCGAATGCTTACTTGTCTGATTTCTAGAAGAATGGATCATGATGCTAAACTGGATTAAAAATGCAAAAGCTGTTTTGCCAGCAGCAGGATCATGATGCTAAACTGGATTAAAAATACAAAAGCTATTTTGCCAGCAGTAGAGTCAGTATGGTAAAATTTAATATTGAGTTTTCTGAGGTCAGTGTAAGATTCCGTTGCCTAGATCCAGACTCCTGAGTCTACATTTATTGGAGACAGGAACTTCTGAGTATCTACATAGCGATATTGCGGTTAACAGTGATACCTGGGCCCTTTACTTATATATTTTCTTGATGGAAAGCAGGAATTTTACCTAGAACATAACATTTGATACCTTTCAGATCTTGGATCAAAGTTACATGTGTTTTAAATATTTAGATGTAACTGTCTTCTAAATATTATGTTGACCTCAATATGCACACTGATTTTGAATTTCCCAGAACTTTTTTGGGTTTGTGTTGTCTCCTAATTTCTTTGCTGCTCTTATTTCCCCATCTTATTAGCCCTTTTAGTCTGAGTGTTGTCTAACTTTTCCTTGAATTGCCTGAAACTTTTTCAAGTAGAGAGCAAACTATTAAACACAGCAGTATTTCATTCTAATAGAGGAGCAATATAACTTCAACAGCGTTATCAATACCAGATCAAAACTATTGATGAAGACACAAAAGTAAATCAACATTTGTCTATAAACAGCATAGTCCATTTACCAGGTGCAATTAATACAATTTAAACATTCAACCCCATCATCATTTAGCACCTGCTGCTTTTTTCTTTACAGTCAGATGTCCAGCAATTTAGTAGGAACGGCAAAATGACCTGCTAAAATCCATTGGCAATGACACTATTTATTTCCCAGATAGTTTCTAATCAGTGTTAAAACTGATTAGAAAAAGAAATCCCTTTCACAGAAGTTTTGGGAAGTCTTTTCTATTTTGTCCTGGAAGAAATCACGGTTCTTAAAACATTTTTTTTAAAACAGAGCTATGTTAAAATACCAGGTCTGCACTGAAAAGAACTTAGTTTTTTATGTTTAATCTCTGAGGTGTTCAGAGAATCCATCCTGCTCCATGAAACTTTTTTCTTTATAATATTCTAGAAATCAATATTTAACTGCAAAGCATTTTCACTCTGACAAAAAATGCATTTTCAGAAGAAAGAATGTTTAATTGAAACTGTTCTTAACAGCTCTAGTCTGAATGAAACTACCCATCAGTTTACTCTTCACTGACTCATTAGTACGGTGTTAAATTTATGACTACAGTGAAAAAAATCAGCTATGGGTAATTGAACCCCTATTGTAAAGAACCGTGTTAAAATGTACTTAGTTCTGCTCAAGGCTAATGTTATTTGTTAAATCTCCTAAGAGGGAATTAGCAGCTGAAGTTTTGTTTTCATAGTGTTGATTATTACTCTTGATGATGCCATGCAACATCTTTGACTCACTGTGACTTTTCAATGAGAGTCTGTGTGACAAGTTTTCTCCTTATTGGGTAAATAGCATCATTAAGGAGAAGAGGAGAAGGTAAAAAATGGGACAAGGGGGCAGGTGTAACATTGCATTACGGACTCATAACCAGGGTTTTCCCAGGAGATGTTTGCTGGCTGCAAAGTGATTGTGATTTTCTTGGGAGTGTGAAAGACCCAGCTCAAAGACAGCGTGGATCCAGCTGCTGAGTTCATTCTGGAGCTCAAGCTGTAGAAATTTGTGATTTTTATTCTAGGTTCTGTCAGCCCAGACAGAAGCCTTCAGAAACTTTCAGGTGGAAGCCAAAGGAAAAGCCCTGCATTACTGGGCATAATGTATGTCCTCTTTCCTGGTATTTTTTTTTTCTGGTCCAAGTGCTATTATGTTACAGACAAGAAAGACCTTTTAAGCAGCCTCATTAACAGGGAAAGATTGCTCCAAAATGCACCTACTTCAAAACTGTTTTTGCAGTGGTCCTTGCACAACTGCCCTTCAGGTGTATCTTCCCTGAGAATTCTGGAAAGAGATAAGCAATGAGATTACGAGCATGCTTGCTTTCAGACTGTGATATATGGGTTTTATATTAATGTGATCTTGAGTGATAAATATTTTTTTCAAGAGACGGCCTCTGCAATGTGGGGTTCTGGGTGTCTTCATCTTTCTCAATACTCAGCATCAAGCCTTTGCACAAGTTTAGGAAAAACTTCAGGAAAAATCTCCGAAAGTTTTCTTTCAATATTGACAGTGGAAACAACAGAACTGCAGATTTGTAAAAGGAAATTATAGCATCTTGATTTCTGAAGTTATCAATGCTTGATGCAATCAAAGAAACTGAAAACAGCCTTACAAAGCAACTAATTTATTATTATCACATTTATACATGACACATATGCAATTGAATATAATAACATTATATTAAATGCAATTATTTTATGTGTGTAGTCAGAGATGAGACCCACTCAGGGCAGCAGGCTGTCTGGCTGTGAGAGTCTGCTAGAATGATAATTTGTGCTTGCCACAAGCCTCAGAATGGCTCAGAGCAGAATCTTTTGTTGAATGAAAGGCTGCTTTGATATTAAGTCTGTTTCACCAGCTGAATCAAGCTAGAGCTTTGTAATTCCTTGTGATTTACAGTATCAGTTTGAAACTGAAATGTTATTTGATCAGATTTGAGGATGTTAACTTCCACCTTCTATAGCACTTTATCTGCATCTGAATAACAATTCACTAAGGAACCTGTATCAACCTGAAGTCATTTAAAAAGAAGAATTATGCAAATGATCTCTCTTTATTTGCCTGTGCAGTGAGAGATCTTTCAAAGAAAAGAGTAAGATGTAATTTCAACACACTTAGAAGTGGTGCTTCCAGGGGAAAAGGAAATCTTTGAAGAAGCAATTTGTAGGCAGAGGTATTGTGATAGAATGTGTAAATTGATGATTATTTACTAGTGAGCCTGTGAAGGAGAGAGACACATGCCACCTTTTATCAATGGGTGGCTGCTGCACAAGAAGCAGAAATCATGATGGTTTTACAGTGTCTATTCTCACTTTCGTTGCTTGCCAAGGCTGTAATGCTGATCTCTCCATTTAAATCGCAAAACTAGAAGAAATCATGTAACGTGGCAGTTTCCTGCTCTGCAGAAGCTTGAGTGTCTGGGATGGCATTGCTCCGTAATACAGATTATATTTTTGAATGTCTCCCCAGATTATGAAGTGTTGTCAGCAAAACTTGCTATTTGCATCCAACTGAAGGCTGGAAGGAGCTTTCAAGCTATGTGCAGAGAGGAAAACTAGCGTTTTGCACTTCTTCATGGGAAGAAGCTCCCCTGAGCTCCTTATCTTTGAGGAGAGGTTCTAGTACTGAACTGCTGTCATCTTCCCCTTTGCTTGTCTTCCTCTGCTCCCTTCAGTCTTGTATTTACCTTTGCCTCTCACCTATGTAAGAAAAGGGGCAGTGCTGGGGGCTTGAATGCCCCCAAGTGAAAGCAGGCATTGAACCCATCTCCTGCTTTGTGGGCATGTTTCCCACAGCTCTAGATGAGTCTGGAGGTGAGACATCCCTGCTCTTTTGTTCAGAAAACAGCAGCTGTAAACAGGTGAACCAAATACATAACATATATATATATATAAAGCTATAACCTCACAAAGTGCAACAAGAAGCAGCTAGACGAAAACACCCTCTTGAAAATGTAGAGATGAAATAATCTGTTAACAGGTTTTGAAAGGGCTCTCTCTCTGGATGCTGGACCTTGGGAGAGGAGCAGTGTTTATCTCAGATGCTACACTTGAGAATGAAACAGCCCTTCCTCCTGCATCTGGTTTATGGGAGTAAAAAATGGTGTTCTTGCATTCACAGCTACGGCATCCCTAGGGTGGGCAAACCTGAAGTGGTGCAGGAGAGATCCCGATAGAGAGAAAAAGTTCACTCTGAAATTAGTATTTTTAAGGCAGGGAATGAAATGTCTCCCTTATCCCTTATGCCACTTGCCAGCTCGGCATGCAATTGCCTGCTGGGAGCTCAAGCATTTGTGTGCATCAGCTGGGCTGTTGAGGCAATCCTCATTTTGGACCAGTAACACCAAACCCTCTTTCCACGCAGTGTTAGTGCACAAGAGCCCTGATGTCCCTTGCAACAGACAGTACAAATGTGATGAGAAGCCTTTGAAACCTTTTATATTCCTATCCTGGGAGAAGAATGTGTTGCAAGAAGCAATGAATCAACATACTTCAACACTTCTTGAAATATTTTTTTTCTTTAAGGGCTTATTAGACTTTTTCTGGATTTGCTCTGAAAATCTAAGGAAAACAGAAGATCCAAATTATCACCAGTGCAAGAAAACCTTTCTCCTGTTTTATCTGTGAGAAAAATACTTTCTTCATGCCAGTCCTCTGATGTACGCGTTGCTGTAGATACGCCACTGTTTAAAGAATGGTCTGTTTACTGTTTGGATAGCTTCAAAGACAGAGGTTTTTTCCCTCTGGAACAAAGCTCTTCCTCAGCAAGATAAGTACAAACTGTTTAATAGTGCCTCTCTCTTTCACCCTCAAGATTTCTCTTTCTCTTTTTCCCTTTATCTCTGCCTACTCATCCATATTTTAAAGGGGACTTGATACGCTGGTGTCATACATTCACACCAGTTTAACAAATGATGCCGCTTCCATGTAGTTAATGCAAAGACACTGATACCGTGAGGTCAGATGGACCGAGCGCTATCTGAGTCTCTGCAAATGCCCCAGCACAAACTCTCTCTTCCTGAAAGTACAAAAAAGGATATGAACCACCTCTGTGCTTTTGTTCCATGGGACCTGACTCATGGGCTGTGCAAGATGAAGAAGCCAGAGGAGGGGAAAGGATTGAGGGTTTTCTCCTTGGCTGACTGTGCCCGGCTGGGAGGAGCATGTGTATGCTAACCCATTATGTACCCAGCACTGGCTTGAACATGAGAGCAGGAAAAGCTCCACAGGACACAGACGTGATGTTGTTAAGCTGCTACTTGAAGTTATGTTCTTAATACAACATAACCAAAATGGTACTTACTGCAAATTGCCTCCCCCGTCTCTGCCTTGCGAAAACCAAGGATGTGACTCACGGTACAGCCTGGAAAAAGATGGGGGCACGCAATTGTTTCTCACTTCAGGACATTGTGAATCTCATCTTGGCACATGTGGTCTCAGCTCTGCACCAGTGATGCTTGCAACGGGTGCCTTGCTGGCTTTTCCTTTCCCTGTTCCTCATCCATTGCTTTCCCATTCTGTACCTGGCTGCACTAGGCTCTGTGCTTTGCAGGGAAGGGACTTGGTCTTTGGTCTCACATCTCCAAACTTGAAGCATCATAAAAGCAGACTTTCCGCTTTTCTTTATTTTGGTTTCAGCTGAATCAGTCACCCTTATGTCTGGTGCAGTACCGAGTCTTACTGGCTTTCTGGACCAACTTTCTTGTGAACTAATGTCACATTTGCCATCTTCCTTTCCTTTGGCACCAACTTGGATTTAGATGATAGACTTTGTGCCACTTGAGGTCACCCTGCATTTTCATATTTGAATTCCCTCTTGGGTAAATTCAATGCAGTCCTAGAATCATGCAACTTTTCATTTTATTTCTTTACCAAAACCTATAGGCTCTTGTGTTGTGGACACCAGTGCAAAGAACTAATTTAATTCCATTCCTCTGGACTTACCTTCTGTGAATGTTTCTTTTCCATCTCACTCCTATACTGGCCCTACGATCTCCCTGGCATGTTTCCTCTCTTTGACGTGAAACAAAACATTTTGCTAGTAATGCTAGTGTCTTTACAAGGTGCTTTTCAAAACCATTTTTCACTTGTTCAAATACAGTTTTATTTTATCTTGGCATTTATATAAGAAAATAAATGGAAAAATTCTGCCTAACGATTTAATATCAAAAGGTTGATGATTTAATGTGTGCATAATGTCAAGGCATTTCAATGTAAATATATATCTTCAGTTATTTATAAATTGAGGCATTTTAATAAAATTGCAGAATACAGATTTTGTAGAATTTCAGAAGTCAAAATGTTTAGTATTTTCCCCAAAATTTTTGCTAATGATTGACAAGGATGTTACATACTTTTGATACAACTTTCACTTCTCATCTTAAGAAGCCTAATATTGTCCTTGATGTCTTTTGATTAGTTTTTAATACTTTGCTTTTTTTTGCTTTTTTTTTTTTTCCTATGGGCTACATTTTCATTTTTATGTTGTTCTTTCTTGTAAGGTTTTATAGTAATTTTTCCCCCCCTTTTTTTCTTGAGGCAGATTCTCTTTGGTCAGCACTGCAGATCTATGAACAGCAGTGCAGAGCTCCACTGCGTGTTTCACAATCCACGTAGGTCCTTGCCATTGGGTTTTCTCTTGAAACAAATGTAGGAGATAGTTAGGGCTGCACTCTCAGCTTAGCTGCAAACAGCTGAACTCCTCAGCTGTTAATAATGCGTGGACATTTCTTTGTACAGAATTGAACCACAGATCCCACCTGAGTGTACCCAACAATGCATAGTCTAGAATGGAGAAGGGATTCCTGTCCTGGTTCTTTGTTACTTTCCATGCTTTTCTGGTCCCTTTGAATTTTTAGTTGTGTTTTTCTTTTTCCATTTATTTTCATGTCTACTTGTGTTGTCTCCTTCTGCTTAGCAGTGATATCATGTCAGTAAAGTACCCCTCAGCTGAAAGCAAGGAACGTGCCTTTCTCTTCCGTGCATCATCATCAGTTGTTGATTGCACTGGGAGATGCAATACAAAATGTGGTCCTTATAAAGCAGTCAGTCATTTACAATGTTCTTGAGACTTAAAAATATTAAGTCCTTTTGCTTGTGGACTGTAGTTTTAAAACTGATTGGGCTGTAAAGTGACTGTGAACAATTACCATGAAACTGAATTTTGGATTCCAGGGTAGCAACTCAGGCTTTGAAAACATAAGGGAATTTCTGCATAAATTTCCGTTCTGCTGCCATTGCTTCATTTGCACCCCGCTAAGAGAGAATCCAGAGAAATGGTGGTATTATGGAAATTTTACCTTCAGGTTTAATTAGAACACATGAAAAGATGAAACAATGTGAACGCATCTTTTGTAGGCATTAAGCTGATTTCAGAAAGTGTTGGAAGTAATTCTCTGGAGTGGTGTAAATTTGATTGAACTACTGCACATGAGTGTAGTCTGGTTTGCAGTTTGGGCTAAAGTCTGCTGGTTTCTTGCTCTTCTGAAGATCTCTTATTATTCCTGGCTAGAATGTCTACAAAATGTCTGCATATATAGTACTAACAAGATAACATCATGATGCTTTTATAGGTTTTTTTTATATATTAGATGTTTTTAGGTGACTAACATTTGCTTTATCTCACAGATAGGAAATTGCACATCTATAACATGCTATTGTATTGAATAGATTAGATATCAAACAGGTATTGTAAATGAAGTAGGTTTTGATTATAACTGTATAGATGAATTGACTATCAAGAAAGAGAACTACACAAACATTTCTCAAAAAAAAGACTGTGTGTAGCTTATGAACATATTAATTTTTTTCATTATAGTTTAAATAACCAATCGAAATGTGACTTAAATACAGCAATTTTTGTTTAAACCAACCGAACATGAAGCGTACCAGAATGAATTGTTGACGTTTCTCAGATTCAAGGTGTTTCCTTAAGTCTTGCTGGCACCAAGCTACTTGTTTCTGTGAATCTCTAGTGTGTTTCTGGATGCTGCCACTTGGCCAGGGTATGAACTGCAGAACTGGAAGAATTAGAAGGGATGAGACACACAATGAGATGTTACAGTTGAGTCTAACGGGACCTATAATGGTCTCCCATTTTTATCTTAGCATTAGCTGGGAGCCTTTGACCAAAGTACTTCTGAATTATATACATCAGGTTTTGTTCTCTTCTGAAATGAAACATGAAGAACAGAATGCTTGTGGGTGAAAGATCACATAGGAATCAATCTTTATCAGATCTCTATCTGATTTTCCCACCTTTCTTGACCAGTTCTTATCAAGCTTTATTGGGCAAGGTCTACTTCTTATGGAAGGTAGATGGTTGTGCCATGACATTCAGCTTTTCCCTTTGGGTGCACATATGTACAGGCACATATTTAAGTATAGATTAATAGAGATAAATACTTTTTATTGAATAATTAAATAAACACTTGTAGAAACTTTACAATGTTTGATAACAGTATTCTGTTTAAACATCTGTATTTAATACCGAATAAGAGAGAAACAAGGTGAGTTTTGGAGTGTCATTATGTTTTATATTATTATTCACAGATGCTCATCTCATATATCACAGCAGATTGCCATGCAAAGTGCCAGCACCCCTGCATTCTGCTCCTTGTTTGCTAAACAAAGATTGCAATGGGCTTATTTTATACAAACTACAACCAGGTGCCAGCAAGCCAAGGCTTTTGCTTTTACATGGGTTAATGTTTCTCTTGTTATGCTAATTGTTCCTATTCATTCCTTACTAAGCCTCTCTAAGCAAGCAGGGATAATTGCACACAATTTAGAGCATTACAACACAACAAAGAAAATGTCCTTTAGGTTAAAAAGGTGAGGACATTAGTATCAATGATTTTATTTAAGTAATAAAATGCAACAAGATGTGCAGTTATTTTGTAATAACAGCAAGCTCGGGGAATATGGTGAGTTATTAGGCCTTTTTTGCACGCTTTCTTGCCTTGCAGGTTCAGGTAATGATGAAATAGGGATGGAATTTCCACACTTTATACCAATTACAGCAGAGAGTTTAAAACAATAAAAGCAATGGTGGCACAGGCTCACTAGCTTTGTACTTAGAGTTTTCCACACACTCAACCATACATACATTCACATGCCTGTATACATATACATAACTCTCTGTGCATCCATGTATATATACATTATGTACATAAATATTTATGTAGCTACAAAAGAAAGCCTTTATTCATTCACCTCTGTTTTGTATTAAAGATGGAAATGTCCATGATGTACTAATGAATGCTTTGCTTTATGAGTAAAACCAAAATTCTGATACCTTTATTAGCACGGTATCTTTGTCACAATGTACAAGAGCATTCATAGAATAAAATGCTCTCAGGCATAGCAGTCTAAAAGTCCCAGGAATTTGATTCTATCACGTGCTAAACATGCTGTCTCCAATCCAGTAACGCATTTGAGCCAATGCTGGACCTCAAGGCTCGCAGGACCACTTGTGTCCTCATAGGTCAGTGCTTTGACGAAGTGAGGACAAGAGGGTCAGCATGGGGCAGAGCTGAGCCTTCACTGAAAGAGGGCTGAATAGGAAACGGGACACTCTAAATAACACAATGCAGAAGTGGTCTTGTGAATAAAACTCTGAGGTAAGACAGCATATTTTGTGTATGAATCCATATAATTTGCAGTGCTTCTACGTAGTGGGATCTCTGGTGGGTTAGTTCACTGCACATCAAGCTTAGTGCCACCATACTTTCACTACTACTGTTGTACAGCCTAGCTGCATCAGTGGTTTATTATCGCTGGTACGTAAGAGTTGCATCTTCTGATGACAGCCCAAACACATGCCCTAGGTTTGGCTACCAGCTGTATTTGGGATGGCCTGTGGGCTGAGCTTGCTGCTTCTTGTGATGCTTCAGTTCTTCTGCAGTAATGGGAGCGCCAACAAAGGCAGGGGGGGACCGTGTTGCTTAGGAAATGCTTGGATGCTGTTTTGATGGATGTCAAGGAAATACTGTATTTGAAGTGTGAGATTCTTAAGTACAGATGTTGGATAATGTGCTAAAATGTGTCACAATATGGTTTTTTTTTTTTAGTTTTTAATTTGATAAAAATATGAAAATATCAGTGACTGAGATGCTTTTCAAAGGTAGTAACAGAAGGGCCCCAAGTGACAGAAGAGCCCTAGAGCTATTCTTTTTTGCTTAGTGTGTAATTCAACGAGTATTAATGAGAGCTTGCCCACATTTCCTTTTTTTTGTATGGAATATGATGGAGTTTTGACGTTTTTAATCTTCTAATTTATAGGCAGAGTACATTTGATAGTATTTCCCCCACTTCGTAGGAAACAATTTCTCAGTGAATATATAAGCTAATTTAGGTTGATCCCACAAAAGCTGTTGCCCTTTGGAAGAACTGTATTCTGCCAGATTCCAGTTTAGGCCAGACTCACTGCTGGTGTTATAGTTTCTAAGATGAAACTTGTCTCCCTGATTTGACAGAAGTGACATAAGGATTGCCCAGTTGTCATGCTCTAGAGAGAATGAAATTTGGTACTATCGGGTACCAAAGACATATTTACGAATAAGCAAAGGAAGCAGGAGAAGGGTTTTAAAACTTTTTTTTTTTTAGTTAAGTAAAAGGTTTCATTGACATTTAAAAAATATTAAACCATTTTTAAAGTATTTGGGGTGTTGTATTTTACAGGCTTTCTGGAGAAAATAATTTTGCATTTAAAAAGCCTTAATTTTAATGCACAAACACTGAGAAATAGTTCATTGTTGTCTGTTTTTTGTAAAAGAGAAAGGTACTTTCTTGCTTAACTATAGGTTTTACTGTTTATAAACCATTGAAAGAAAACTCACCGCAATGCAAAATATTTTTTAGATGCATGTGTTTAAAAAGTATGCAGAAAATTAACCTTTACAGCTGCTAGTTTTACTAAGAAGTACTAAGAGTGACGTAGTAATTCCAATCTCAATGACAAATGCGCCCAGATGATCCCTGTATCAACTAATTCTACTTTGCAAAACTCCCAGCACCATTTCTTGGAGCAGGACTTTCCCTGATGACTACGAAAAGGAGAGCTGATTCTCCATCACCAACCCTGGCTGTGTGTAGCACATCCCTCTGTCCTTTATCATCTGAATCTGTCCTTCTTCCTTCCCTTTTAGAGAGGGCTTGTGATTCAGGGATAGCAAGTCACTTGGCTTAGGGTTTAACATGAAGGTTTTCATACAGCAGAGGTTACTGAAGCATTTTATCTTTTGTGAAGTAACATACATGTACAGAACTGCAGCGTATGTGTTTTGCAAACAGCTCTGAGAAATAAATAGGTCATTCGTGGGGCTTTCCAACCTTAAAAATATCTTTTTCCTGTCTGTCTCACTTATATGAGCTATTCTGCTGTACTGTCATATATTTCTTGTTTTGAAGTTTGGGGAGATATATTTTTTGTTCCTCTGTATTGTATTGAGAATATTTTTTAAAGAAAATTGATTAAATTTAACATGAACTAAAAGATATCAGAAAACAGAGCATTCCTATAATCTGGGACATTCTTTAAAGGTTTTACAGGATATAAAAATATCAGGAAACAAATTCTGTTAGGTGACAAAAGATGATCTTGTTCTCTATCAAGGACAATGATAGAACAGCAATCATCTTGCACAGATTTGATATACTTTGAAGAGCAAAGACTGTTATCAGTAGGAATTCAAGATAAAGTTTAGTGTAGAAAAGACCTAGTGATAAACTTGGCAAACATCAGCACTTCCTATACCACAATATGTAAAATGAAGTGGTAAAACAGGCAGCAGAAGACTAACATTAAAGGATGGTGAAACGGAACAGCTCCTGTTCAACCCCCAGCAATGAGAACATTCATAGGTTTTACTGGAGAAAAAGTAGATCTCATTTCTGTACAGATGAGATAAAAAGGAAAGCTACTTTTCATAAGTCTCTTGGCCTTATGTCTACAAAGTTCAGCCAAGTGAACAAGTCAGTCTTTTAAAAAATACTAGATTTTCATTAAGCTATCAAAAAAAAAAATATCAGGCATCCTTTTGATCAAAATTCTCCACACTAGATTATCTCTAAGTGATAAATGAACTACCAGAGAAGATGAATGAATGGTGTGAACCTCTGTATTATTCACTAACTGCAGGAAAGATCTTAATTCAGCTGAAAGGAACACTGTCCGGAGCCCTGTTGAACCAAAGAGGCAGAGCATGGATGATTACGTTCAGCATCTGAGAAACTTCAGTGGAATTGAATCAACGATGTTGTATTTAACTGAGGAAAAATCAAAAGATAAAGCAAGAGGTACAAGGTAAAGAGACCTCTTTTGCACCCTTGATGGCCAGAGCAGAGGGGGAAATGGACTGCGGTTCAATGGAGAGGATGAAGACATGGGGTTTATTTAGAGAAATGGTGAGGGATAGGGAGTGGAGGTAAACTGTCAGAGAAGCGGGTGTTGAAGTCAACACAATCAGAAAACCACTCAGATAAGACTCCAGAGGCTGACCACAAGAAACGTGTATCAGGACTGAAACCTGCTTTAAATACAGACCTGACTGAGCAGACACGCTCAACCAGAGCAGGAGGACACTTCGCCGTGTCAGAACCGTAGCTCTGCTGACTTACTGAGAAAAAAGTTTAATGCCGTAGCACACACCATACTCTCATTGAATTGTCATTTTACTCAAGAATTTTACTGTGATCTGAGTATCAGGTGTGGCATTACCTTCCTTACAAAGCAATTGCCACAGTCATGGTGGAAATCTGAGAAACCGAGAACAAATTGTAACGTTTAAGCTTAGTTCGCACATGGGAGGGCTTCCTTTGGCCAGGGCCCCCTGCGATGCCTTGGTTCCTCCCCGCTGTCCCCACTCTTCTCTCCAGCAGCTGATGGGAGGCTCAGGTGTGTAGACTTCCTCCCAGGCTTGGGAAAAGCCATGGTCTGGGCAGGTTTGTCATGGCAATTTATCACAGAAGGTAAAGAGGAAAAGGTAAAGGTGTTTGTCCATAGACCTGTTCTTGCCGCTTCCCTTTCCCGTGGGTGCATGTGCAGCCTGGATGCTGCAGAGAACCGAGGAGTGCGTGTGTGCTGTTTTTTTATAATCATGTAGCATATTTCTAGTGATAAAGGGTAAACATTTAGCAGTTACTAGCCAGCCCAGTTATGCTACAACTAGTAGATAATATCTGTGTCTCCTGAATTTCCTTTCTGCTGTTAGAATATGTTCTTTCAAATAGCAGACTGCCTATCACTTACTAATCTGGCCATTGTGTAACTAATACAATAAATATGTCTCCTGTAAAGTGCAGTGAAGTAATGAACAATTTAATGAGTTAAGCAAAGAAAGATAGAAAGTGAAAATAAGAAACCATGGAAACTAGCTCACTAATCCTAGCAGAGTGCCAGCAGACTAATGAAGACAGACGGAGAGTGAAAATGAGAATAAAAAGGAGAAACAGCTCACTGAAGGCAGAGACACAAGGTGTCTGTGTCTTTAAAAGATTTCTGTGTTTACTCTTCACACTAAGCCAACGTTTCCCTTTCCACAATTGCCAGAGAATGGTCTTCTGTCAAGGAGAGCGAATCAAAAACTATTTGCAACCAAATCCTTTTACTGGCTTTTGATTTCCTGGCCTCCTATCCCAAATTGCACAGTTCATTGGAAATTCCAAGTAGACAGTATTATTTGGAGATGTTAATTAGCTGACTCCTCTTTCCTTCTTCCCTTTCTTCCCCCAGATTAAGTAGTGAAGAGTCAGCATCAAAACTTCACATCCTGTATGCTCCCGGATATGATGGAAACTCTACAGCTTTTCCTGGTTCAGTTTAAAAATCAGGTTCAGGGGTGGCTGGTTCTTGCTTGAGGTCCATTACAACCCCAGAGGCACCACTGGATAAAGTGAGGTCTAAATCTGACCTAAGGTCTCTTGTGTAACTAATGGAGAGATATAGGAGCTCCCAAAACACCTCTATTAGTATTAAACTATTTGTTCTTTCAAATGACTTTCTCTCTAAAAAGAGGTGAATGGTGTAGACTTGGCGTCTAAAAGCTAGGACAGGTGAGTGTTGAGTCCAAATCTCAGGGGTAACCATGGAGGGAGGGTGGAGGAGTCCTCAGCTGTTAAATTTAGTCTCAGAAGATCAGATAGATTGGTTTTGGGATGCAGCCTGGATGGGTCCTTCCCCTTGGGCACTGCTGTGGTACATGGCAGTCTGTGCTGTCCTCATCCGGTCAACCCTCACAGGGGGTAACAGAGTGGTGTCACAGCCCGTGCAGGGTCAGGCTTTGAGTCATCCAGTGGTTCTGTACAAAGTACGCTGGGATTGCTCTGGCAGCTAAAACGGGGCTGGAGTAAAGGCTTTTCAGAAGTGAAAATGCTTCTTGCTCTTCAGAAGCAAGTTGGGATACATTTTCCAACTGGATGATGGACAGGTCCATGAAGGCACAGATTTTAATATCATTTTAATAAGCATAACTTCTAAGACTGAAGACTAGGAAAAATTGTGGGTTTGACATACTATCCTGTCAGAGACGTATGAGAAAGGTGTTGCCCATCATTTTGTGGTTGTGCTTTAGATGTTTGTATGCAGATTTTACATACGTTTCTTCTCTGTGGGACTTGCCCTGGTTTTACAACAGTGAAATATAGGAAGATGAATAAAGCACCTGTGTTCCTTTTCATGCTTGACTATATGCAATCATATATTTTAAAAAAACTTTAATGTAAGAATTAGCCATTTAAGAATCTGACCAAGAATCTTGGTTTCA